>NC_137024.1:57211651-57261651 GCF_032717465.1 Coenobita brevimanus | reverse complement strand
GGAAGGGTCAAGAGAGGTAGTCAGACACAGGACTCAAAAATTCTACAGAGACGAGAGATGCAGCGCTATGGTTGTCCCACGCCTTTTATATGAGATCGCATTCAAACCCTTATACTTGGGATCCTGTTTATAAAGGACCCGAACCTATTTTTACGACAAAAAGCCGTTTTGATTTTCGTGTTTTATTTTTCACTTTAATATTAATTCTGATCTCATTTTGAAATATTTGGTAGATGTATGGGTGAAGTTAAGCGTATATACAAACAATCTGAACCACAATGTACGCTTGGGAGAGTTTGTATATGCTGGAAATTAGAGGCTGGGCTTGATATCGCGTTGCCGGAGAATGGGTCAACCAGGTCACTCCAACAAGGTCCAACAATCGCACACAAGAGCTGAGGCCCACGGGAGAGAGCTACAATCAGTGCCAAAAGTTCGCTTACTCTTCCACTGCGTCTACTTCACACTTTCCTTCAAGACACAAAGTAGAGTTGTTGTACCGGTATTTATGGGCAGCGAAACATACCAAGCCTCTCTCTGCTTATTAATATTAGCCAGCATATGGGCAGAGAAACACACCAATCCTCCCTCAATTATTAATATTAGTCAGCATGGGAGACTGGTTAGAAGAAGGGATGAAAGAGAAGCCTAATTTCTGTCTTTAACTATATCCCCGTCACTTTCCTAACAAACACATACCATACCAAGCCTCTCTCGGCTCATTAACATTAGCCAGCATAAGAGACTGGTTAGAAGGAGGGGTTAATTTCTGTCCCTACCTATAAGCCCGTCACTTTCCTGACAATCACATCATATTAGAGACAGTCATCCATGGACAGAGAAACATATCATGCCTCTCTAAGCTTAGGAATAGTAACCTGCAGAGGATTTCAAGTGACAAGCGAAAGAGGAGAAACATTTGATGAACTTTTATCCACTATTGTACAGGCAGGCAGTTCCAACCCCTCTGCCTGATAGGGGGGCTCGTACTTTCGTCGGGTAAGGACACTCCCTAGCACCTCTTCCTTAGCGATTTATTCTTGGATATCGGTGGTTAACATCCTTTTGTACGTTATTTATGCAGAGTATGGCAATGTTGGAAGGATTTACAAAAAACAAAATAGGGAAGTAAGATGTAAAAATGAAAATAAATCGCCTTGGAACAGGTGTTAGGGAGTTTCCTAACCGGCGACAATATGGGCCGGGGATGGTTACCTGCTGAAGGATGTCACTTAAACCCACTCATTCCTGGTGAGAAATCGCCAGTGATGATGGGGCCTGGGGAGGAATGGAACGTATGTATAAACTCTCCTAAGCCTAGGTCATGTACAGGCTTGCTTGTGTATACGCTTGGCTTCATTTATACACCTACCAGACTCTTCACAATAAGTCAGAAAGAATATTAAAAGTGTCAAAGTACAAAAAAACAGCAAAACCATAAGTGACAATAGTTAACTGTTACTGAGACCTGTTACTCGTAAAAGTTTGTTAGGTTTCTTTATAAACAGGAGCAACGCCTGGCCTGGGCACACACGACCTCCTCCTCCCCCTCACAATCCACCCGGGAATTACCGCACCTCCAACTCTGATCAAACTTCCCAACGTGTCCATTAGAGTTGAATTTCTCCCGTGCCACTGGGAGCTGAGGCAAACTTTAATCCCGCGCCAAGACAGCATACGAGGCGTTAAAACGACTCCGTAGCACACCCGAATGTTCTTGTATCACTCCGGCGTGCGTGTGAAGAGAGGTTATTTTCCGAGTGCTAATGTACAGTTGGCCCCAAACGTCGTGTCGCCCGTCCTGCTTCCCTCAACATGGGCTTCAAAAAAATCAGCGAAGTAAGTCAGCAGTAACCGACACTAATGACTCTATTCAGCGCCATTCCAGCGTAGACTGATGCGTTTTACGAGCCAGATTTTCAAAGATCATGGAGAAAGGTGCAGGGGAGGCGACAGGACTTTTGATGCTAACTGTACCAGGGATTACCACTCTTCCAAGCCAGTCCATTAGACTAACCATCAATTACGAGTCGCCTCCAAAGGACAGGTTTTTGTAGGCTTCATGCTTTGGTTCTCTCATGTTGCATTAAAACACACACACACACACACACACACACACACACACACAATGACCACGCATCACTACCACTCGCAAGCAACACCTATATGAGATTACGAATACATATATAGAAATCAACAGGGTCACCACTTTATATTTCCCAGCAATATTATCATCATCACCAGCACAAATACCTTAACTTTTTTTTTTTAAATTCCATGCCAGCACAAATATCTTAACTTTTCTTTTTAACTCCCATGCCAGTGTACTTGCAGTCCTGGGCCTAAACCCGGTGGACTGCACACAAAACTTACTTTGCAGAACACCTTCCTCTTTTATGGGACAGGGACTTTTGTATAACCATAAAATTCCACCCAGCTCCACCGATGCCAGCTTTACCAACTCCTAACCACCATCTCTCACAGCACCAGTCATCACTCCCACACACCAACCATCAGAGCCACTGCCATTATCTCACACAGTTCCCTACCATCCATTACTACCAACACCTTCACACAGACTCGGGCACCAAATTACGACCAAGCACGACCACTCTCAACCTTACAATCAAAGTCATCGCGCCCAAGACCACAAGGACCTCTCGCCACCCCAACCATTACCACCATCACCATCTCCAACACCATCATTATTACCATCACTACAACCTCCACCATCACCATGATCATCACCATACCTCCATCGCGACCATTATCACCACCACCTCCACTATCATCATCATCTCCCCCCAACCACCACCAGGGCAGTGAACCCAGTCTGTGCCGCGTCTGGGAATGGGTCACGACTCTTGCCTCGTTCCTGTGACTCCCGCTGCTCCCGGTAATTACTGTGCCCTTCCCTGGTTCCCCGGTCACCACCACTCCGCTCGCCGGTCCCTCTTTGTCTCTCCAATTAAGGGCACTCACTTAGGTCTCCTTCCCTTACATACCAACCCTGCCAGCGTCGGATCACACTTGCAGCTGAAACCCGAGGCTGAGATTCGCAAAGACTTACAATCCATTCACAGTCGTAAGTGAATTTCCTTTTTTGCACGAAATTCAAAGACATGGTAAGATATTGCTCTTTCCCCTCCTTGTCCCTCCTACTAAGACAAATCTAAGCTAAAACACCTGGGTCTTGATATGGTTGCCCTCTTTCCACCTTGTCCTTCCAGGAAAGACAAATCCCAGTTATGACAGGGATTTAGTTTTGTTCAAGAATCCCATCTCGACAGACTACTGCTACTCAAGATCGGTCACTTTCCAGATTGTTTTGCTTCTCTACATACAACTTCGTTTCCTTCATAAAACTAACCCTCTTAACTCTCCAGCTTGACTTTAATCATGCCATCCTTCCCATCCCGGACCCCTTCAGACAATCCCTGAACATTTTGGCCAGGACACCCAAACGTACATTAATTTACTTTTCCTATCGAACTTGGCAGAGAACAAACTGAAGTATTCCTGGTTTCTTAGACACATAAATGGCTTACAGAATCAATGTACAAATTTTAAGCTGGCTCCGACATCGCAAAGAACAAATATTTTCCTACACATACAAGACTAAAAAAAGATACTATATACGTCATCGGACTGAAGGGGAGGGGGGTTGATCTGGAGCCGTCTTACACACACCCCCATGCCTCACTCTCACGCCCGGGTCTTGTCCTGAGTGCATTTAATTTGCGTTTTAATTACTTGCCTTAACAACTCCCAGATCAGGTGATTAGCATAGCGCCAGGATGTAACAGGGGAGGCGTTCACACACAGGATGTAACAGGAGACACAAACACACACACACACACACACACACACACACACACACACACACACACACACACACACACCTGAACCTTAACTGACATGATGACCTAAAATGACATGACAGGAAAAGGATGGGCCTATATGGATGTCACTGGTCACGGGAGACTGAAATGGGGTGGGGGTGAGAAAGTGGAAAGTTGACCCTCCCCCCTGATTTTTTAATGGGAGAGCAAAGGGGGGGTTTCTGACCTCTCCCCGTATTTTCTCGTCGTGAACTCATTATAGATACGTTATGCAGAATTAGCAGTAAATCTGAGTACATACGCTAGGGTACGTGATTCTTCACAAAAGCCTGATCACATAACCTGTCCAGCTGAAATCAATATAAGACGATTATTTTAGTTTAGTAAGTGCCACTATTTACATGGTCAAGAGTCTCAAGGTAAATACAAGGGTGATATGGACGTAGAATAATTACTTTCTATGTCTGCCTCTGATGCATCATTCACTCCAGGAACTCCTTGCAAGGGGTGGCTCCAGTTGTCCTTGTTTAATTTTGCACTCCTCACAGCAGTATCTCTACATTTCTCCCTCTGCTCCATTTCTTTGTGTATTTTTTCACTCATGCCATACAGCAAGTCCCTAGAACATTAAGAAATATACCCACCACCCAGACATGAAGTGCTGTATAGTTTGCGAGTGAAAGAGAGACGCTCAGTGTATGTAAAGGAAGCAGTGGCATCAACATAAGAACTAACAACGACCCATTTCGCTTCGTTCCGCCCTAAACCACAGTGGACCTTAAGCTTATCGCCCCATGGAACAAAGAACCGAAATTTTCTCCCGTGAAAGAAAGGACGCACCCCACAACATTATAGATTTTTTTCTCTGATTTTTTTTCAGGGGGGGGGGGGGGATTTCAGCTGGACCAAGACGTCTTAATCTGACTGCGGGATGGAGGGGCGCGGCGGACATAAAAGGCGATCACAGCAAGCATACACCACAAACACAATGCGTGCGTAATAAGGGAGACCAGTAATGCAAATGTAACCACGAATTATTCCAGTCTCCCCTTCCTCGGCCAATAATTAGGTTCATTGTTTACTATATATTAAGAGAACATATACGGGGCCGGAAAGGTGGGTTCAAGAAGTGATAAGGAGGGCTGAAGTAATTCGGTTAGGAGGGGGGAAAAGTGAGGTGGGAGGGAAGAAGAAGACATGAGGGTAGGGATGGGGGGAAAGGAAGGTGGGAAGGGTGGATGAAAGGAAGGTAGGGAGGGTGGGGATAAAGGAGAGGTGGGAGGGGAAGAGGAAGGGAGGTAGTGAGGGGATGACTGAATAAATGAACAATCCATGAACTAAGAAGGGGAAGAAGGAACAAACCAACCCTGAAACAAGGCTACATAAATACCGAGAAAAAGCCAAGAAGGTGAAACAGGAAAGAAGAACAGTGAGAAAGCTCCTGATATACTGTACTCGTAATGATGGAGAGCGAAAGGTAACGAGGGAAGGAAAGGGACCGACAAGGGAACTGATAAAGGGAGGTTAAAGAAAAAGAAGGGAGGTTATCGTTGGCCGTCTGATAAGGCTATGTGAGGGAGGGAGGTAAGATGAAAAATCCAGGAAAAGGGTAATATATAAGGAAAATGATGTAAAATAAGGGTGTGAATTAGAGAAAGGTGGGGGGAGGAGGCTAACAATTAAAAAAAAAAAAAAAAAAAAGAGTACCAAAAAGGAAAATGATAGAACACATGCATAAAAAAAAAAAAAAATCAATGCATGAAAGAAATCTGAAAAAAGACCATAACTGAAGTAGCCAAGTACAGTGCGAAAAATGCAACTGCGCAGGTGTCAGTAGCAACAGGTGGACGATAGGGGAGAGGACAAGACAACAGCGTCCGGTAATTAAGCCATTAACTGCGTACCATACCGACGCGGCGGACCACGAGTGACAGCTCTGGGATTCTTACAACCAATAAAGAGGCGGGGCAGACGACGACAGCGGCCTCTATCGCGTAAGATGGAAAGGGGAGGGGGGTAGGGGGGTACATTGGTGGGGAGCTACATAGGGGAGTGTATTGGGGAGCTTAATAGGGGACTGTTGGTTAGCTTCGGAGGTGGGGACACTGGGCGTTCTCAGAAAGGGAGTCGGGGACATTGGTGGAGAGTTTAGCATGGGAGACGACACTGTTGGGGAGATGAAATGAGGGATGGGACAGTGCTGGGGAGTCCAGATGGAGGGGAGAGTGTTTGGGAGCTCAGAAGAGGAGGGGTTTGTGTTGGGGAGCTCAAAAGGACGACGGGACATTGCTGGGGTGCACAGAATGAATAGAGGCCACTGCTTGAAAATTGTTGGAGAAATTAGGAATCGTATTCTTGGTGACAGGAAATATCGTAACTCCTTTTCTTCAGCGATTCACTTTACATACACTTCTGAACATTCTCTTGTGCATATCGTTTTGATACCAAATGTTTGCATTGGTAACATACCCGACCAAAGGATGACAAGGACAAATGTGCATAATAAATCGCTGGGGAAGATGTGTTACGAAATAACTTCAATACAGCCACAGATGCGAGGTCAGGAGGCGACGACAGAATCATCACAAAAACAGGTTCCTCCCTCAGAAGTCCCGCCAAGGAGAAAATACTAATTGCTGACCTAATCAGGGGTAGTTTTGTCGCCTAAGAGTCAATATCGAATGGTGACAAGACCCTTCATTCGCTCCTATCTCCCTATACCTCTCTCCTCCCTCCCCCATCCCCCTCTCTCTCCCTTGCCTATACTTCTCCCTCCCCTCCCTCTCCCGTCGCCTCTATCACTCCCCTTCCCTCCTTACCCTCCCACCTCCTCTCCCCCTCTCACTATCCCTTTATGTCCCCTCCCTTCCCCCTCTAACTATCCCTTCATCTCCCCTCCCTTCCCCCTCCCACTATCCCTTCATCTCCCCTCCCCTCCCACTATCCCTTCATCTCCCCTCCCCTTCCACTATCCCTTCATCTCCTCTCCCCTCTCCATCCCCCCCCCCCCCCAAAAAAAAAGGGAGAGAGAGATGCCAGAGCTGCAACCATGTGCGACCGTGGAGTGGCTGTGTCGATACTGTTCATAAATACTGCTGTTCATACCTCGCGTCCCTACTCAGTGTCAACATCTCTACAGGGGGCTCATTGGGTAGTGGTAAATGATGTGTTTGCTCCAGCTGGTAGTAAACAATGCTGCGTATCTACATAGGGTGTCCACTCTATAGCCCACTGATTATATGGCCGAACATTACACACACACACACACACACACACACACACACACACACACACACACACACACACGATCAGTATTGTCTCTCTTCACTATCAACATCCACACTCATACTACACTATTAGTTTCTTCTTGGGTGTGCTCTTCCCTGACAAATATCCATGACGCCTTTCAGCTCATCAGGTGGCAAAGGGTGGTCAGACTGAAGGGTTGATTTGACTAGTAACCAAGCATATTCATTCCTACCTTAAAACAAAGACCCATCGAATTTCATACAACCACGACTACCAAACTAGAGGAATCGCCCACTTTTGTCAGATGAAAATTAACTGACTATATCAACATTCACTCTCATTTCAACATCCAAACTCCCACCTCAACATCCACACTCGCCTCTGCCACTATCAACATCATCTCTCCACCACTTCAGAACTATCATTATCAGCTTCCTTTTCGCTTAGCATTATTTACGTCCACCCTGACGACACGTACGGCAGGTTCCTCCACATTCCACACGCTCCACCTCCCATAAGATCCCAGCCTAGGTGAGGGATCTGCCACTAATGACTACTTTTGAGCCTATTCTAACTCCACCTCTAACAGGGCTGTATTTCTAGTGGCTTCGGAATTTCGCAACGCCTTCTCCTTATCGGTTTATTCCGGTTATTACATATTCTTTATCCTCTTACACGTTAAGCCTCACCCGGCCTACTGTGAGCCTATTCACCCCCAGCTTAAGCCTACAAAAACCGTCCTCTCTCAAGCCTCCTTCAATCATATATTTCCTTTGGTCGGATGAAGAATTATACAGTTATTCCCGCTCAAACGCTTACGATTAGCTTAGTAGGAGTCTCTAAGTTGTGAAGGGATTACTCTCCCCCGTCTCCGTACCTCCACCACATTCACAACCACACCTCTCCTCGTCTGTACACCCATAACCACATATCTCCTCGTCTCTACACCCACACCCACATCTCTCCTCGTCTCCACACCTCCGAACCCACACCCACATCTCTCCTCGTCTCCACACCTCCGAACCCACACCCACACCTATCCCCGTCTTCACATTCACACCTAAATCAACACCTGCCCCCGTCTCCAAACTGACATCCATACCCACCCACATTTCCACACACCCACCAACCCACCCACCCACACACACACACACACACACACAAACACACAACCGCATCCTCCCCAGTCGCCACACCTTCAGCCACACACTAGCCCTTTCCCTACACTTACACCCACACATCAAACCTGTCTGGCAATCTCACTGACCCCTTCTGATAGGCACCCTGGCCCGAGGGATTGAATGCGATGACAGACTGGCCTCACGAACCTCTACTTTCACCCACACCACTTCTACTCTCTCTCTCTCTCTCTACCCTTTCAACCAAACTGCTTTTTCAACCACCCTCCTCCTCTTTCAATCCCCGTTTTCTGTTTTCCCTCAATCCCCCCTTCTGCTCTCCCAATCCCCTAGTTGCTCTTTCAAATCTCCTGCTTTCTAATAATAATGGTAACAGTAATAAAAAAAATTAATAATAATAATAATAATAATAACAATCCTCTTCCTAAAAACTCCCACGCTTTCCATCCACTCTCCTACTTTTTCAGTCTACACGCATTCTGTTGTACTCAACTTACATGAAAGGGAGGGAAAAAAAACAAGTTGGGGGGGGGGTGGAAACAAGCTGGGAAGGAGGGACGAGTCATTATCTACCTGTCTATCTATCAATCTCAAACCTGTTCCGGCCCGCATCTACATCCTACCTTCTCATCTTCACGTCACACTTGCATCTTATCTCTTACCTTCACGTCACACCTGCCTCTGTCTCCACCTGGTCTCTCATTTATCACACCTGTCTGCCCTACATCCCATACACTTACACTCAGTTCTTGTCTCACCCCGGCCTGACACCTGTGCACTCATTCACACACCTGCCTCGTATCGTCACCTTCTGGCCTGACGTTTCCATTACTTCACACCTGACTTCCATCTCGGTCACACACCTGTACTGGGCTGGCTTAGTTACACACCTGACCTGTCCGACTCGACTCCCCTAATGCAGCATCTCTCCATTACAGCTACCGAATCAAGCTTGTGGACGCTTTCACATTACATTTTACTCTGCATATATGTACTATGGAATGAAACACATTTTTTAATACAAAGAAAGAACCAAGGGCTGCAATCCCGCAAAGTTGTTAGAAAAATGAAGATCGTTCAATTCGAGACACCATGACACACTGCGTTTAAAAGACTGGGGTCACAGACATATTTTATCTATGTATCTACAGTATCTATCTATCTAACTATCTATTCGTAGTCATTTGTTTAATTATTTATTTTTATTTATATGCTGCACGGCACTCACCATGTATCGTTTTATGCATAAGGTATACATAAATCAACAATCATTAACGTTGCACAGGGCAAGAGAATAATTAACAAACAGATGCCCAATGTACAGTTGCAAACCTCGATTTATTGTCCATTCATCATCCCATCCAATTTGTGGCCACCGCTGACAGCCACAACAAACAGGGCCTCATTAAGATACAAAATCCAGCTAATAATCTGTCTCACTCTTTCTCCCCTTCCTGGAAACTCCCATACACCTTTCTCTCTGGGTGTACGGCTGGGATACTCTCTCCCTCTCTCCCTACCACACCCCATCTCCCCTCCCAGTCCTTCCTTCCCTCCTCCCACACGACCCACCCTCTTTCCCTCCCTCCCAATCCCTCCTACTCCCACCCCACCCTCCCTCCTTCACCCATACCTCCCTCTCACTAACCAATCCCCCCATCCCTCCCTCCCACAGCCCAATCCCATCTACCTTCTTTTCATCCCTCCCTCTAATCCGCTTGCCCAAGCCTCCATCGCGGCCCTTCCATTCTCTACACCAGCTCGTCTGTTTCCATCTCGCTAATTCTGCTAGGCGCCGTGAAATCCCTAAGTGTAATCCCTGAATGTAATCCCTTTATAGCCCTGAAATCCTCGGGGTGATGACAGCTCTAGCGCCCTTTCACTTACGACCCTTTGCATCGGTGGGCCTTCCCTTTTTATCGCTGGAGGTTACAGTACTTATTCTGTTTTATTCGTTTTCCCTGGAGTTAAGGTCCCCCCCCCTCTCTCTCTATCTACCTATCTATCTATCTACACACACACACACACACACACACACACACACACACACACACACAATCATCACCATCTGAACGATGATATAAAACACAGGGTACGATACACTCATTCGTCTAAAGTGGAGTATCAGAAAAACATCCTTACCAGGTGAGATTTTGTCCGACCAGCGCCTCATTTGTGTCCACGTCGGCAGGAACACATACACACTCACCTGGGAAAAAAAAAAAAAAAAGGCTTCATCACTTTACATAATGAGAATTTCAGACTAATACTCAGGCATCTGGCAAATTCAAGATGGTGATTCTGATTGTTCCCATACTTCCCCCTCACAGACCATCATCAGTCGTCGTCGTCGTCTTCGTCGTCTTCGTGGTCGTCTCCCCACCGGCCTGTGTCCTGCTGATCTGCACTTATAACTAGAAATAAGTATTGGTAAAGTGTATCCGGGCTTACAGACTGTGGACTTTAAGAAGAAACTGAACAAATATGGATAAGCCAATTCCAACTTACGGTCCCATGTGACAGAATCTGATATTAAAAACTTAGACACACGAGAGAGAGAGAGAGAGAGAGAGAGAGAGAGAGAGAGAGAGAGAGAGAGAGAGAGAGAGAGAGAGAGAAATAAGAAAGCCAGCCAGCCTTATTATACCTCAATGTTTGGTACAGCAAGTGTCTGTTGAGGCAGGTCAGGGTAACGGGATGGGAACAGCGACTTGGGTTAGTGGAACAAGAACAGTGGGGTTGGGGAGGGATTGGGATGGAGGGGTGGTGGGGTAGGGTGGGGGCATGAGGGCTGCTGGGATGGAGTGGGGGCATGAGGGGTGCTGGGGTGGATGAGTGAGATGTGGGGTGTTGTGGTGTGGGGTGACTGTAAATAGCGAGGCAGTATTATAATATATAACATCAGATGACCCCCCTGCAGCCTAATGAACTTCCCTGTTGCTCTCCGCGAGGGTGTTGTGCTTACTGGATGGGGGGTGAGGCGGAGGGTGGGGCGGATAAAGAGTTATATGGTTGAGAGGTGGGTTGGTGAAGAGGTTGGTTGGTGGCGGCTTTGTGGCGATATGAGTTTGGTTGACGAAGAGGTTGGCTGAAGCGGTGTGTTGGTGAAGAGGTAGACTGGTGCTGAGGTGGGTTGGTGGAAAGGCGGATTGGTGGAGACTGGCTAAAGAGGTGATGCGGCGGGTTGAAGTGGGGTGTTGGTGAAGAGATTTGGTGAAGTGCTGTTGGTGAAGAGATTTAATGACGTGATGTGTTGTGAAGAATGGATTGGTAAGGAGGTAGGTCGGTGAAAAGGTGGGGTAATGAAGGGATGAGCTGGTGAAAAGACGGAGCGAAGGGAACGAAGGGGTAATAAATGCCCTTCAGAACACGATTCGGGGAGCAGCTGAAGAGAGGAATGTACTGGCAGAAGGACGAGTTGACAGGCCGTGGAGCGGGTAAGTTACAATGAGGTGGCAGGTACAATATTGGTTTTAAGAAATATTGGAAATGCGACATGCAGAAGGCTGGACAGAGAAACCAGTACTGAGATGAAAATAAAATCGACTGGAGTAGATGGGGGTTAACTGTCGATGAGGCAAAAGCACAAATGTGTCTTGAGTAACCAGAAATGGAAGAAGGAATTGGCTGGTCTGAAGGGTGAGAGGGTCGGATCGGTGCACCTTATTAGCCCCTAAGACAAGAGCTCCGCCAAACTTAGCACAGCCACACCTTTGACTGGCCGTGTTGCAAGCTCAGGCACTCCCTAATTGGTGCGGAACTGTTAGCCTGGACACAAAAGAGTTGGGATAATTGGTGAGGCTTAACTGCTCTGCCACCTCCATCCGTTGGTTCGCCTGAAGAAGACTAAGAGGGCATCACGAGACCTTCTTCCCGAGTCTTTCAGCGTGTTTGTGCCATAGCATTTGGGGTACAGTGACGTGGTGTGTGTGTGTGTGTGTGTGTGTGTGTGTGTGTGTGTGTGTGTGTGTGTGTGTGTGTGTGTGTGTGTGTGTGTGTGTGTGTGTGTGTGTGTGTGTGTGTGTGTGTGTGTGTGTGTGTGTGTGTGTGTGTGTGTGTGTGTGTGTGTGTGTGTGTGTGTGTGTGTGTGTGTGTGTGTGTGTGTGTGTGTGTGTGTGTGTGTGTGTGTGTGTGTGTGTGTGTGTGTGTGTGTGTGTGTGTGTGTGTGTGTGTGTGTGTGTGTGTGTGTGTGTGTGTGTGTGTGTGTGTGTGTGTGTGTGTGTGTGTGTGTGTGTGTGTGTGTGTGTGTGTGTGTGTGTGTGTGTGTGTGTGTGTGTGTGTGTGTGTGTGTGTGTGTGTGTGTGTGTGTGTGTGTGTGTGTGTGTGTGTGTGTGTGTGTGTGTGTGTGTGTGTGTGTGTGTGTGTGTGTGTGTGTGTGTGTGTGTGTGTGTGTGTGTGTGTGTGTGTGTGTGTGTGTGTGTGTGTGTGTGTGTGTGTGTGTGTGTGTGTGTGTGTGTGTGTGTGTGTGTGTGTGTGTGTGTGTGTGTGTGTAAGCTAAAGTTCTTTGTGGACCATTCACTATAGGTTTCATGGGGTGCATTTTGATTCACTCACACCTCTCACTGTTTATCCAGGCACTTTGCGTCCAGTTCAACTCCTTCACATCAGTTCCAAATTAATACGTAAAATAATAAGGCGCCTGGTTGCCTAGTGGTTAGAACGCACCGGTCGGAGTGACTGCCTTGCCTTGATTTGATGCCCACGTGATGAACCGAGGTATTTAGGTAATGCCATCAGGGGAGGTAGCCTGGTCTCCTACCCTTAAATGAACTACATAACGGTAGCACATTTCGAAGGGGGTAATATATATTTTGTCCTCAGCATGGCCTGAAAGACTGCCCCTCCTCGCTGTTACAGAAAGGGATGAATCCTACAGCCAGCATACAAGGCATCACAACACCTCTTCCTTTGCGATTTATTTTGCATTTTACACCTTAACAATTCCCTTGTTAGGAATTTGCCTTTTAAATATACATATAGGCAACACCTCTTCCTTAGAGATTTATTCTGCATTTTAAACATTTCCTTGTATGGAATTAATGTCATTTAAATAAAGACACAGGTTTGAATCAGTAACATAAAATAGGATACGAAGGTGCTGAGTAAAATAAATCGCTGAGAAAGTGGTGCTACGGAATCTTCCAAGCCACTTACAATACGATCCAGACACGTACACACTCTAATTACGATAACCTTTCCTCGGAGAAAGTAATTTGTCGCTAACGTGTTTTTACCTGAACCCCATTACCGAGTACGAGTTCCATGGTCAACACAGGTAGGCTTTTTACACAGACTTTTTATACAGGTAGACACAGGTAGGCTTTTTACATAGGTAGATACACGTGGCTTTTTACACAGGTAGGCTTTTTACGTGCCCTGACGAGGCTCCTACATCGTCCTGTCATCGCAACTCTCATTACACTGACTCTCTCCATGTACCTTGTTATTTGTCTCGGTAATTCTGTGTTGTACCCTGCTCTGACCTGGATCATCCTTCTCATTCACCAGTCTCTCTTCACCACTCTTCTCTCACACAACCACGTTTTATTTCTTTTTTTGTCTGAATCAGTTCCCTCACTTCCGTTCTTTTCCACCCCAGTAACAGCACGAATCCCGCATCCTCTCTCTCTCTCTCTCTCTCTCTCTCTCTTTCCTCACTTTTTCCCTCTCTGCTCTCGAGAGTCAGCACAGTTTTCTTCCTCCTTTCTCCCCTGTGCCTTTCATTTTCCCCAGTCCCGATTTTTTTTCAGCTTTTCAGTTTTCGTCCTTCTTCCCCTTTCTCTTCCGTTTTGATCATCCCATATTCCCCCTCTCGTATTCATTTTCCTTCTCCCAAACTCCCCCCTTTATCTTCCTTCCAACTAATAATCATCCTCACTTTCTCTACCCTCCCAGCTTTTTCCTTCCCTCCTTTCTCCTATCCTCTTCCATTTTCATCTCCCTCGACCATGTCCTTCCAAATACATCTTCCTAATATCTCCACTTTTCTCCCCTCCCCATCCAGCCTCCTTGCTTGTTCTTCCCTCCCAGTTCCCAACTCAGCTTCTCTCCCCTTCCCTTTCCCTCCTCTCCTCTCCTCTTCCCTCCTCTCCTCTCTCTCCCCTCTCTCTTCAGTCCAACACGTTTCTGTTTTCCTCCACCTCAGCTGATATGGCCGAAACGAGTCAGTATTTTTTCCTTCTGGAGTTTGTAGAGTGAAGTGGAATTTTACAAATCCTTAATTAGCTTGCTTGTTTGAGAGAGAGAGAGAGAGAGAGAGAGAGAATGTGTGTGTGTGTGTGTGTGTGTGTGTGTGTCAGTCTAACTGCCCTGGCACCTCAGTTAGTGTCAGATGTGTGTGCGTTTGTGTCCAACCCCGACTTGTTTTCCAGAGCTTATCTTTGTGTGTGTTAGCTGGTTTAGTTGCCCTTTGTGTGTGTGTGTGTGTGTGTGTGTGTGTGTGTGTGTGTGTGTGTGTGTGTGTGTGTGTGTGTGTGTGTGTGTGTGTGTGTGTGTGTGTGTGTGTGACTACTCCACTGATTCTCACACACACACACACACACACACACACACACACACACACACACACACACACACACACACACACACTGCAGGAGAATGGTCAGGCGCTATATGCAAATTAAATCGCTAAGGAAGAGGTGTTACGGAGCCTGAGCCGACGAGAGAACGGGCCAGACACCTTAAGAACACCGTATATAGGCCTTTTTAAGTTAATCTTCCAACTCACCGTCCGACCTGATGTAAGATTTGCTTGTCAGATCGTGAGACTGTCCGGATCGCAAGTCACTCTTCCCGATCCTAATATTAACTAGTAGGATGATCGTAAGAATGACCGACCAAATCTTAAGTCAAAATTTCCTGACCTGAAGAGTAATTGATCTGATTAGGAAGTGTTACAAGACTGAGCAAATCTTAAGTCACTCTGGCTGGATCTTAAGATTTACTAGAAGGATTATCGTAAAGATCAACTACTTGGAATACTGTAGGAATGACTGACCATATCGTACGTCACTCAGAACTAACCAGCTCACAAGTCGAATCATAAAAGCCACAAGCCCCCTTCATCATCGGCTATGTATGGAAGTCTGGCTTAAAAAAAGGAAAAAGAAAAGAAATTGCTAAGTACAGTCGCCCAAAGATGTGATGGCCGAGTTTCAAGTTTTCGATCAGTGATACAGTACATACCCTTCCTTATAGTCACCGGTATTTCACTGGGCACCTGGAAGTATAGAAGAGCGTCCAAAGCAATCAGAAACTCTGCCATCACTTCTTGGGGCGACTGTACAAGGCAAGAAGATTTAAGACGCTACTCTGCTGAGAAATTTGTCGTCGCGGTCCCTATCTGATGTTCATGTGGGTTTAATTGGCTGGATTTTTTTTTTTTTGTCCCTCTGATGACTTCCTTGTTTACTGCCAGCCTAAAAACTTGCTGTGATGTTGATGCTGCTTTTTATTGTTAGTCCAATTTATAGAGTCATTGTTAGTACCATTAGGCGGTTCTTCTGTTATTACCTTGTTGTTAAGCTGTCATTATAATTCTTCTTGTAGTATTTTATTATTATGATTTAAGGTAACAGATTATATTTATTTACTTTATATTTATTTCTACGTTTTTAAGGGTTTGTGCTAATGATATTTTTGTAGTTTTTATCTTATTTTTATTTTGGGTCTTCATGATTTTTTAAGACGTGATTTTCTTCATTTTTCCTTGTGTATGATTATTGTTATTGTTATTATTATTATTATTATTATTACCTGCAAATGTTTGTGCTAGCATTTTATCTTTCCGTTTTCACTGCTGCCAGCATTCAGACAACGGCAAGTTTGCTGAACTATAATGAGTTTATCGTGTGGCCATTACTTTCGCAGATTTTGCTGCTTTGAAAAGTTCGTAACTTTTTTTTTTCTTGTTTGTTTATATTATTGCGTTTTTCATTATATTTGCCAGATATTTTATCATTTAGCTACCCCATTTTTTTTTTTTCTGTTCTCTCTCTCTCTCTCTCTCTCTCTCTCTCTCTCTCTCTCTCTCTCTCTCTCTCTTTGTAGCCCTACAGAGAAACTTTACAACAACACTCACATATAACAACTTACTTTATACCCACTGCTCTACCTAGTGACCGAACCTGCCTGCAAAGGTGACTGACGCGCTCCTTATCACACGACTGTTGCAGTGAGCTAAATCTGTCTGTCTACCCTTCCTATCTCCACTTAATTAGCTACCTGGGTTACCTGTTCTCTTTACCTCTCATGGAGTGAGTCGAGTCTACCTTATCACCTGACTGTGCTGACTAAATAGCTAGTTAGGTTTGTTACTACTGACACTGCTGACGAAATTGGTACAGGTGCTGGTAGTAAATTAATGTGCCTAGACTCACAGGTGTAATTACTGGTTGTGCTAAGTGGGTCATTAGTTAAGGTACTGTGTTTAAGTAGTTAAGTGTGCCTAGACTTACAAGTGAAATTAATGACCATGCAGACTAAATGGGTTGTCACTTTAGGCACTGTATTTGAGAAGTTACGGTAGTTAAGTGTGCCTAGCCTTACAAGTGAAATTAATGGCTGTGCTAATTAAGTGGGTCGTCAGGTTAGGGATCGTGTTTAAGAAGTGTTTTACATCTGGACCTGCTTCTGTTTGTTTCATGATTTTTCTGGTCTCATACCCACCGACGTAAACATCCACTCCGTCACTGAACCGGATCGTTGAGACTACAGGTTTAAGGGTTTTAGGTGTTCAGTTTTAGGTCTGGGTCTTTAGAGGTTTAGGTTTGTGGTTTTAGGCTTAATTTTAGGGTCTAGGGTTTTAAAGTTTTAGGGTTTAGGTTTTTGGGTTTAGGTTTAGGGTTTAGGTTTTAGGGATTAGTTTTTGGGTTTAGGTTTTAGGGATTAAGGTCTCAGCGCTTAGGTTTTAGGGTTTCGGGTTTTAGGACAGGTTAGAATATTACAGGCACTGAATACGAGAGCTAGTTCGCTGGAGGGATGCCTGGTTAATTACATGGGCAAAATAGTGCGATAAAAATGGAATGAGGACGGGAAGCTTGATACAGGGCTTATAATACAAGGGATGAAGTTGCGAATGGAAAAAAAAAAAAAAAAGGAGAGGGGGAGAAAAGCTGGAAAAATGGCAGGACGAAACGAGGGAGCAAAATAAGACTTCTGGAAAATGGTGAAATAAGAGTGAAGTAGAGACGTGAAGAGAAGGAGAAAGGGAATGTGATGAAAAGAAGGAAATATTGAGCAGACTAGAAATTAAAGATGCACGGACGCGATTAAACTGGAGGAAGAGGAGCTGGGACAAGAACGGAAGGAGAAAGGAAGTGTGACGGTAAAAAAAAAAAAGATATATAAACTAAGAAAACGGATTAAGAATAGAAGGAACGGATACAAGGAATAGACACGAATGAAATACATGGATTTGGGAAGGAGGAAGGAATTGTGATGCTAAAGAGGAGATAAACTGAAGAAAATGGCAAGAATATCAAAGACACAGACTAAGATACGATAAAGAAAACAGATGTGGGGCAAGAAGGAGAATGGGAGTGCACCGAGGGAAAAAAAAAAAAAAACGGGAGGGGGAAAAAAATAAAAAGTGTCCGTGCTACCTGTAAGATTAAAAATAGATTCAGGATGGGGAACAGGATAGAGAGCCGGAGCGGGGGAAGAGGAGGGAGGATGATGAAGAGGGAGGATGATAAAGAGGAGGACGTGAGGTGGTGTGGCAAGGGGAATGGGAAGAGGAGGGGAGTCTTTCGTTCATTCTTTCTGCATAAAATTATTCCATGGCATCACATGTAACCTAGATTTATAAAGTACACCGACCATATAATAAAAATATAAGCTCCTTTGGTTTCCTTTTCTTTAATCTCCAACAACAGCTCTGCCCCCTTTTATCTGCATTAAATATAGAGATAAAAAGATACAACATTCACTTCAGACCAAATAGCCTGATGAAAAAAAAACAATAACCAACTGCGTTATTTTTTTGCTTCAACCTCCAAAAATAGTAGTTTCCTTTTTCCAACAATAAATAGCATAAAACCAGACAAAACCATTAACCTGTATCAAACTAACGCTACCGGTGGCTGGGCATTGAGTCACCGAAGCATGTAAGGCAAAATGATTATCCAGCTCACTCGACTGTAAAACTATATATATAAAGAGAGTCGGAGAAGACGTGTCGGTCGCCTCCGTTCCTCCGTTGCATGTATCAATATTTGTGAGTAAGATTTGTGGGTGAGAGTGAGAACCTGGGGGCGATATTCTGGGAGACATTGGAGGATTCTTAACGCCTCTTTCTTTGCGATTTATTTAGCATGTTACACCCTAATATTAGTTTGTGTTTTTACTGTAATTTAATATCGACCAATTCATGCGCTCCACAACTACCAAGGGCTAATTAGGTTACCTCCGGCTCTGATCAGGTTAGTATAAGGTCTAATTACATCATATACAATAATGATGCTGTCCTTGTTTTAAAAGGGTTATTTCCTTGGGGTACACTTATTTCCTTAAGCACATACAATTTCCGTGCACACACACACACACACACACACTCTCTCTCTCTCTCTCTCTCTCTCTCTCACACACACACACACACACACACACACACACACACACACACACACACATTTCCCCTCCCCCCCACACACACATTCACCGCCCACCACACAAACAATCACTCCCCCACACACAACCCCTCACCCCCCTACACACAATCAACCTCTCACCCCCCCCACACACACACAATCAAGCCCCTCCCACACACACACCCCTCCTCACCACTCACTCACTCAGCCAGGCACCAAGACATACCAGCCCCTCATTAACCTATCTCATTCCACATAAGGCCATCGAAACACAGGCCGGGGCACCTTCAGGGATTGAGCCGAAAGGGTAAACAAAGACGTGCTGAGTTTAGGGTGACTGTCTCCCACCCCTTTTCGGTTGGGGGGGGGCGGGGAGGAGTGAGTTATGAGTTGGTGTGATCAGGTACGCAACTCTTGAAATATCTCGAGGGACTTTTAAAATACTACCCTTCGCTATTTCGTGTCTTGCATACCATCACGAAAAGTTGCATCTCCCCTCCTGACCCAAACAATGATGCCTGAATATCTTTGATCCTGTTCTTATCTTGGCCTCTCTCGCTCGCCCTTTTCCACCCTGCACAGGCAACACATGATTTCACACTTACTCCTCGAACACAACAACAAAAAACAACATGTCAACATAAAATACCATAAAATAAAACATAACATAGCAACATAACACACCATAACACAAAACAATCAAAGCTAACCTAACTTAATTGCACATATTCCTCACGTTTCACAACCCATACACACCGACTAAACACACACACACACACACACACACACACACACAAACACATTTTTTTTTACACATGAAGACGACTGTTTTAGCTCCTCTCCCACTAACCCACACACACACAATGAAACTTTCTCCTGCTCGCTCCTACATTTGCCTTTTTCCCCTCTGTTGCTGTAAAATGGTAAAGTCAACCAAATTACAGTGAGTGCCTGAGAGCCGGGTGAGACTTTTGCCTTGTGACTGACGGCGCAAAAACCCGTGAAAAAGAAAAAAGGAAAATAGAAAAAAAGAAAAAAAAAAAATGACGCCGGGCAATTCAGCCACTCCTCATATTTAAATCCTTCGCTCAGATGGCGTGGAGGTGGAGTAGGACGCCTTCACGTGGTGGCACTGATATAACCGTGCTGTTCTGTTGTCCGGTTATACAGACGCCCCTCAACTCCTTCCCTGTTCCCCGAATGGATATTGGTGGACTGCAGGAGGGTGAGTGAGTAAGTGGGTGGGTGAGTGAGTGAGGAAAACGAAAACACGAAAAGAGTAAAAGCGAAAAAAAAAAATAATAATAAAAAAGGAAAGAAACTGTTAAATAACCTGGACCCTACTAATCCGTTAACGTGGATTATCGCATTTATTTCCTCAGCAAACACCTGGGATGACGTGAAGATTATTCTGAGCGAAAGATTAGGCCTCCTCAGGGTTTTGCAGAAGAGGGAAGGCGCCCGATTAACCTCGCATCTCTAAATACTCACCTGCACTCAAGATTGAGGTGAGGGACGTGAGAGGAGATGGGTTATTTTCTTTTTAAACCTTCATTCCGGATTAACCTTCTTCCTTCATTCTTAACCTCATTCTTCCTTCATTCTTACCCTCCCTCTTCCTTCATTCTTTTCCTCGTTCTTCCTTCATTCTTAGCCTCATTCTTCCTTCATTCTTTTCCTCATTCTTCGTTCATTCTTATCCTCATTCTTCCTTCATTCTTATCCCCAAGCTTCCTTCATTCTTATCCCCAAGCTTCCTTCATTCTTATCCCCAAGCTTCCTTCATTCTCATCCCCATGCTTCCTTCACTCTTATCTTCATGCTTCCTTCATTCTTATCCTCACTCTTCCTTCATTTTTCACTTTCTTCCCTCCTGCCTTCTTTTCTGGATTTTTCTTTTGTTTAGTGCACCCATTTCTATCATTGTTGGTGGAAGGAATGGAGGGGGAGGGGTGGAGTGGAGGGAAAATACTACAAGCAGGGAGAAAGGGTGAGACCGCGAGAGAGAGAGATGGAGGGTGGAGATAGAGGGCCGTATTGTAGATAGCCCTGGAGATTTCGTAACATCCCTTCCTTGGCGATTTATTCTGCATATTACACTGCTATACCTTCTTGCATGTTATTGATGTGAACTATGTCGATACTGAAACGATACAAATGACGTAGGAGACAATGTTAAGGATACTATATTGCACACAGGCCAATATTAAAGATGCACTGGCCAAAATAAATCGCTGAGGAAAAGAAGCTACGAACCCTTCCATGAGACCTAGAATACTGCCCAATGAAGAACAGGAACACGAGAAACACGGAAATAAACAAGGAAATAAAGAAAGGGGAGGATGTTGATGAGGAGGAGTGTACTTGGGGCGGGAAGAGGACAGAAGGTTGGAAAACAGAGAAGGACAAATTGAAAAGAAGGTATGGAAAGGAGAAAGGAAGATGGGAATATGGATGATGAAAATATGAATAAAAAAGATGAATGAAATGGGGGAAGGACATGGAAAAAGACTGAGAGAGAGAGAGAGAGAGAGAGAGAGAGAGAGAGAGAGAGAGAGAGAGAGAGAGAGAGAGAGAGAGAGAGAAATGTCAAAAGTGGGCCGAGCGAAGAGAGAACGAAGAAGGCCAGAAAAGTGCAACGGGGTCACGTGTAAAATAAATAACAAAAATAAATAAATACATAAAAGCCACGGAGAGAGTGAGACGGCGAGACGAGACGCAGGGCCAGAAAAATATGACTGTCCGAAAGGAGGAAGGTGACAGGCAGAAGACGCCCCGACAGTCACCACCACTTGAGGGAAATGACAGACAAACAGACGCCTTGGGGTAGCCTGGCGTAAGGGGTTAAACTAGACATGACAGCGACAGGAGAGGGGAAAGGTGGAAAGCTGTGAGGTGTGGGTGGGGAGGTGGAGAGCTGTGGTGCGTGGTGGAGATGGTGATATGTGTGGTGTGGGTGGGGAGGTGGAGAGCTGTGTGGTGTGGGTGAGGAGGTGGTGAGCTGTGTGGTGTGGGTGGGAAGGTGGAGAGCTGTGTGTGGTAGTGACATTGGTGTGAGTGAGGAGGTGGGGAGCAGTGTGGTGTAGTGGTGTCATTGGTGTGGGTGGGGGTGGAGAGCCGTGTGGTGTGGTGTGGTGTGGTGGTGTCACTGGTGTGGGAGGAGAGGTGATGCTGGGAAAATGCTGTGAAAAGCAATGATGCACATAAAATCTGTAGTTTTATCGAATATAAAACGTATTAAGAACTATAAGAGCTACATTCGGTTTTGGTAAACTGTTCACCTTTGGGCAGGTTAATTAAAACTCCAATTTGATAACGAATACTCATAAGAGGCTAAGACCACAGAAGACATACACGAGACTGGGTTATTTAATTATTTGTCCTATTATACTCAAATATAGGACATGTAATTTAGTAATATTACGTGATATGTAATTAATATTATGTGATAAATTTTGCCAGGTAAATGATACGCTATGTCCGACAAACACCTGGTCGATTAACATTATCATAACACTATCATAACAATGTCCTTTTACTACACAACCCATGCAGACTTTCTATAAATAAATTTCAATTACACATAAGTACAGGTCTGTTTCAAATAACCTTGCCTTATTACGAAGGTATTCTGGACCTAATCAAAACAGTACCGCAATTTTCAACACACAGCGAAAGAAACTGCATACCTAACATGATTGCAATAGTAGATAATGACGCAGATTTTCTCAAAGTAACGATCACGCTTTAGTTTTCGTTCTGGACAAAGTTTTCAAAGTCACATTATCACAAGATGTTCCGTATTTTTTTCTTCTTCTTGTTTTACGCAATGCTTGGCTTCATCTACCTGTGCAAGCTTTACTTACTACCTGAACAGGTAAAGACAGCCAGCGGGCCTTTGTGTGTGAATATTATACTCAAACCGTAAAAATAAAAGACACAGTTTCTTACATGTCTTGGAGAAACACACACTGCCATGAACACCAATAACTAGACTATACGGTACTCTTTTTCGCATTCAGGAACACAGAACACACGCTACTGAACACACGTGGGCATAAATCAACACAGACACGGTTGCTGGAGAATGTGCCTAACAAATTTTCTTGAAAGGCCTCATCCCTACTCCAGTCACATTCCTTGCCCTTACTGATCAGTTGCCCTTAAGAACCTATAAAACAGCTCGAACGTGCATGATAAAGCTGCCCGTCAATGTCAGGCGTGTAAAAGCCGGGAGTTACAATACATACCAACTCGTTCCTGGTGATGGGGAGGGGGTGAGGGTGTGGGGATGGCCTCTGTTTGGACTGCAGCAATCCTGCGTCCTCGCTCTCTCTCACTTACCTAAAAAGATATAACAAAAAAACAAGTTAGAATTCCGCGTCTTATCCACACAGATCCCATAACCAACACACAAGGCCATATGAATGCGTCCTATGCAGAAGTAAAAAGGCAAAGAAGAGGTGCTGGGGAGCCTTCTTAACCAGCGAGAAGACGGCTCCAAGACTCCACCTACCCTGAATGTGACTGTCAAGGAAACATCTTAAGAAAACTTGGATAGACATGCAGAATATTATGCTGAAAGGTGTTTACCGAACCACAAAAGGAAGAAATACCGTAATCAATTCTTCACAACGAGGACCGAGAGCTTCATCCATTCACTTCAATTTTTTTTGTGTGTGCATGTTATTCTTGGAACAGTCAGGCGCTTTTATTCAGCTTGAAGCAGACTTTTCGATCTGGACGAGTTATACGTGTCTTTCATTTAACTTTTCACAAACAAGGGTCCTTCCGAACTTCAATAAAATCGTCTGGAGACAGGGAAAAAAAAATGTCACTGGAATCAAAGGAACAAGGGGGACGAAATATGAGTCACTGCCTGGCCTAAGGGGAGTTCTGTCTGCACTCCATGAGATTAAAAACTTCAGCCACACTCGATTACGCCTGAATCACACACTGGATTGGCTGTGTTTTTGCCGCGTGAGATGATTGTAGGTTCAGGCGTCCCTTCCATTACCACCACACCTCCAATCATTAATCTTTCATGCACATCACCTTGGCTTTTATATTTCTTCTCTATCTACCATTCTACCTCCCCACTTCTTCCATTTCACTCCTCAATTTCTCTCTCTCTCTCTCTCTCTGTCACTACATTCCTCTTCTAAGCTTTCCCATCCCATTCCCCTCACCAGTCTCTCTCATCCATTGCCATTCATTATCATCGCTCATTCATCTAACACACATCTTCTTTAAAACTTCCCAACCCACCTCCCTCCCTTTTAGCAGAATGGGAGACAAACAGCCTTGTCATAATTCGCCTCGTAAATCTCCACCTTCGACCCCAGCCAATTAGCCCTCTCTCACACACACACACACACACACACACACACACACACACACACACACACACTGCTGGTTTTGGCCACTGGATAGGCAGGGATGTGCGTACCGAGGTGTGGAGCTTGTGGTGGTGAAGTGTGGTGATATGGCCCTTGTGGTGATCATTGTGGTAGTGTGATATGTGGAGCTTGTGGTGAAGTGTGGTGATGTGGTCGTTAGGGTGAGGTAAAGTGTGATGTGGTTTTTGTGATATGGATTGGTGTTGCTCTCTAGTGTCAGTGTGGTATGGTGAGGTGTGGTTTGTGTGTGTGGTGTGGCTCTGTGGTGGCTGTAGTGTGATGTGGTGAGATGCGATTCTGGTGGAGTGATGCGATGAGGCTTGTTTTGTGGTGGTGTGGTGTGATGTGATGAGGCTTGTTTTGTGGTGGTGTGGTGTGATGAGGCTTGTTTTGTGGTGGTGTGGTGTGATGAGGCTTGTTTTGTGGTGGTGTGGTGTGATGAGGCTTGTTTTGTGGTGGTGTGGTGTGATGAGGCTTGTTTTGTGGTGGTGTGGTGTGATGCAACTTTTCTTGTGGTTGTGACGTGGATTTTTATGCCAGTGTGGTGTGGTGTGACTTCCATACTGATATCTTTCCCAACGTGACACCCATATCAATCTCTACACCCACACTCACACTGAACCCCACACCCACACCATATCAACACCAACATCCACACCACATCCACACTGACCCTACACCCACACCCACACTCAGTCACAATGGCCTTTACACCAACATCCAAGCTAACTCCCCACATCCACATCCATTCTGAATCCACAACCTCACCTGCACACCATCATCCACACCCACACCCACACCCTCACACAACCCTACACTATCAAACATATTACTCTTCACACTCACACCCTCACACGCGCCTACACCCACACTGACCCCAACACCAACATTCATATCAATCCCCACACACACACACACACACACACACACACACACACGCACGCACGCACGCACGCACGCACGCACGCGCGCGAGAGAGAGAGAGAGAGAGAGAGAGAGAGAGAGAGAGAGGGGGGGAAGGAATATGTGGATCAGCCGCCTTGTATGGAATTGAACACTACCGCTAAACAAACACCCTCTCTAGACTGCTTGTTCAACAGGGGAGGAGGGAGAAAAAGGGAGTGGCGAAGGAGTAGAAAGAGGGAGGGAAGGAGTGAAGGGGAAGGGGAGAAAAGGAATGGAAGGAGTGGAGGGGAAGGAGAGAAATGGAGGGGAAGGAGTGAAAGGGGAGTGGAGATGGATTGGAGGAGGGAGGAGTGAAGTGGGAGTGGAGGCGAAATTGGGAAGTGAGATCAAGGATGGAACAGGCAGTGGAAGAAGGAAGGAAGGGGGAAATGAGAGGGGAGGGGCGAACAAAGAGTGAAGAGGGAGTGGAGGAGGGAAGGTGAAAGTAAGGGGGGGAAGTGAGTGGAGTGGGAAAGGACAAAAAAGCGATGGGACTAGGAAGTGAAGTGGGGCTATGGGGAAATAGAGAGGAAAGGGAGGAAGAGGGGGGGAGTGGAGAGGTGAGTGGAGTTCAGGGCAAGATGGAGAGGAGGGGAATAGAGCAGAGGGAAGGGCAGGGAAGAAAAGGGAAAGGTGGAAATAAGGAAAAAAAAAGTAAAAAAGTACGGGAGGTATTGAGGGTAGGGGAGTGTGAAGTGGAAGAGAAGTGGAAGTGGCAGAAGGGAAATGAAAATAAATATAACCAATAAGAGCACCGTGGAGAGGAATGAAAATTTCGGGAGTGTGGGAAGTGATGGGTTTAGAAATGAGGGGCCTATGGGAGAAAGATAGAGATGAAGAGGGAGAAGAGTGAGAGAGGAAATGATCAGAGCGACGGGAAAGGGTACCGAAAGAGATAAGGAGAAAAACAAGGCTGGCTGAGAGAGAAGGGTGAAGAGAGAGGAAGACAGGGGTGGCGATGTGGGGGATAGGAAGGTGAGGGAAGACGCGAGGGAGAGACAGGTGAGGGAGGACGTGAAGGAGGGAGGAAGGTGAGGAAGGACGCGAGGAAGATAGGAAGCTGAGGAAATATTACGTCCTGAGCATGAAGGGGTTAAAGAAAACACCAAATCCCGGTGTTGTGTGGCAAAGGCAATAAGGCTTCCGCTGCTGACCAGGTAATATACACCAGACTCTGTGCATGTTACGTAGACCTGGCTTAGCATATCGGCATTTAACTTGGCATATCCTCTACCTGGGAGGGTCATGGTCATTGTAATTTTTTTTTTATGCAAGGTAGAAGGAACCAAAGGCCAGAAGCGTGCAAGACTGTTCCTTCCACGAAAAAATAACACAATATAACACGTCCTCCCCGTCTATTATTTTTCAGTGTGCCCTGAAGGTTAATGGTTAGACGGTGTATAATTAATAATGTGGGGAAGCAGCCTTTAAATGGATGTATAATACTAAGATAGTATTTAAAACTCAGTAGGGTATTCTCTCTCTCTCTCTCTCTCACTGGTAAATTCTACTTGAATACTAGCCCCTTCAGCCCAATGGCTTTAATTTCTTTCTCTCCACCAAAAACACGTAAATTTTATTTTATTTAATAAGGTCGTCCCCTACCAAAGGGATTAAAAAGGTCTATCAAACACCATCCAGTTCCAAAAAATCTCATAGCAGAAAAAATCATCAGGAGGTAGCAATAGACGAACCTAAATACGTCACAGGTGTTAAATGGTTAACGTATACTTCTTATGCTGTATGTTCTAATGAATAATAGAATATGCTCATGAACCTAACTGCTAATAACCACCATACGGTACAGGGAATACTTTCAATTACTCTACCGATTAGATTATATTTAATATTTCCAGTGTAACAGTTATATATATATATATATATATATATATATATATATATATATATATATATATATATATATATATATATATATATATATATATCATCCGGACCTCCTTTCCCACCCTAGGGCAGGGTGTAACTTTTATCATAGATTTGGGTATGTATACAACAACGATGATGATGATGATGATGATGATGATGATGGTGATGATGATGACAAACAATCGAAGTTACAGTCGAGGTGGCAATACAGGCAAGAAAGGAGTATAAGTTTGGGTGTCGTTAGTAAGGTATAGGTGTTGTCAGGATCAATACTTCGCCTTGTGTTCCTTGCTGGTTGTGGCGATGGAAATTAACACGAAATTTTTTTGTGTGGCAGTAAGATGACACACACAACAGAAGAATATGAGAAAGAACACCCCCTGACGTTCGAGAAGAAATTAGAAAAAAACTGAGAAATATGGAAGGCAGGACATAATGCTAGTGACTGTCGACCAACAATCGCTCTTAACAGCACTATCACGTTTTCATATCACGGTGAATGATAAAAACTACATGATCGTGCTGAAGTGGAAATGTTAGTGAGAGGACGCTGCAGTGAGCGGTGAGGCAAGTGTAAAAGTTGGGGTAAAAAAAAAAAAATGAGCGGGCCTCCAGTTTGAATGAGAACAGTTGGCTCCCTTCTCCTCTATGCAGTGTACTGGGAGGAGGGGGGGCTTGAGGGAGGGGAGAGGAGGGAGGGAGAGGAAAATGGTGAGCAAGAGGGAGAGAAGGGAGAGGGGGGAGAATGAAAGACGATGGGGAGGGGAGAAGACTAGAGAAGAAAAAAAAAATGGAGGGGGGGAGATGAAGGAGGCTGAGGGATGCAGGGTGGCAGAGATTAGGGAGGGAGTAAGCCTGAGTAAGTAGTTTATACCAGGAGGATAAGATGAAAATAAAATGAAAATAAACGGAGAGTGGGAGGGAAGTAAGAGTGGGAACTAATGCGATAAAATTATAAGAATAATCACAGAGGTATATAATTACAGGAGGGGTGAATGGAGAATGTGGCGGCGGTAAGTAGGAGAGATAATGGAAGAGGGGGGAGGGGAATACGAAGAGAGAGAAGATATGGAAGGGGGAAAGGGTGGAGAAATAAAGAGAAGTCTAAGAAAAGGAGAGGGAGTATAGAGGGGGTGGTAACAGAGACAAAAAGAAGAGGAGGGAGAGGGGAGAGGGGGTGGAAAGAGTAGGGGGAGAGAGAGTTGGGAAGGAGGGAAGGGAAGGGAAGTGATGAGAGGAGGGTAAGAAAGGGGGTTTGTTGCTCCCTCCATCAGCGCTCCGGGGCAAAGTGCAATGGCCGGTGTGGGTGGGCAGGTGGATAGCAGGGTAGCCTAGGTGGGTAGGAAGGCAGGCAGGTAGGTAGGTACGTGGGTATGAAGGGAAGGCAGATAGGAGCGATACAGTAGGAGGCTTGCCATTGTTTTCATCTGCCTTCCTCGTGATGTCGTTCTGTATCACCTCCTCCACATATCTTCCACCATCCATCCTTCACTCATATTCTAACTTCATCCACTTTGATATGCTTTCCCTTCATCCACATTGTGACCTCATCCACACCTTACACGTTCACTCTCCATCCACACCCCAGCCTCACCCCCAACATTATCCCAACCACTTCCCTTCCACACTCCCACCCTCACCCCACCCACTCCTCTGCCTCATTACCACTCTCATCCCACCCACTCCCCTGCCGCACTCCAGCCCTTACTCCACCTATTCCTCTGCATCACTTCCACCCTCATCCCACCTAATCCCCTGCGGCACTTCCACCCTCACCCCACCCACTTCCATGCCTCACTCCTGCCCTCATTCCACCTATTCCCCTGCCTCACTTCCACTCTTATCCCACCCACTTCCCACCCTCATCCCACCCTCACCCCACCCACTCCCCCCGGCCATCCCCTAATCTCCTGCCATCTTCTCATAGGGCACCTCTCCACCCCCTCCACAGCCACACCCATAGCTCCTCGCTCGCCACGGTCACTGCCTCCTCTGCTCTCTTCTCCTTTCCTTTCCTCTCCTCTCCTCTCGCATCGTTCTTCTTGCCCACCCTACCACCCTCCCCACCCCTCCTCCCCTCTATGCCCTCCATCATTGTTTTTTGCCCGCTCTCTCTCTCTCTCTCTCTCTCTCATAAATACATACATACACACACACACACACACACACACACACACACACACACACACACACACACACACACAGCGTCCATGCTCTTCTTCCTAGTTAACCTTTTATCCAATACAGTATATAATGTCTCTTCTTAACACCTTAAGTTGTTTCATTAATTCACTTACTCTGCTACTACATGCTAATCTTCCATCAAACTTCCTTCCTCCACTTTCATCTTCTCAATTTCTTTCCAATTCCTTTATTGTAATCCTGTTCTTTCCTTCTAATTTCTCCTAACCCCCACCCCTCCTCTCTCTCTCTCTCTCTCTCTCTCTCTCTCTCTCTCTCTCTCTCTCTCTTCTTTTGACTCTGTTCTACTTTTCCCTACTAGTCATCACCATTATATCTCTTTTCCTATCCATTACTACACCCCTTTTCTTCTCTACCTTTTTTCCCCATCTCCATCCTTGTTTTTATTCAATTTTTTTCCATATTTCCCTTCACAAGCTCCACAAATGACCTGGTAGGGAGGTCAAACTAGGGAGCCTTCTATGTTGAGGAAAATATGGCGCCTTATCATAGGAACCACAGTGACCAGTCTATAAATCCTCAGGTGGCATGTACTACCTCATCCTTATCTCCTAATTAACTCAGTTCCCCCTTCCACATACTTTTAAGACGCAAACTCTCCCCTTTTTTATATAGTACCTGTAATATATCAAGACTACCGCCGTACCAGCTTGCGTATATCTACCTAAACCTGTTTTTATATATCAACTACATATCAACACACCCATTATAAAAACCTGCTTATATATCTTATCTCTGTTTTGATAAGAACCACATGCCGACACAAACCTGCTTAAATTTCCCTAATCCTGCTTCTGTGTCAATCCTATATATCAACACTGCCGCTATACTACACAGCCTGTATCTCCCTAATCCTGTTTCTTTATCACTACACTCGCTCTAGTAACTCGTTTGTATCTCCTTATGCCTATTTTTATATCAGCTATATACCAAAATGCTTATATTTCCCTCAGCTTCCATCACCCAGACTGAAAAAAAAAAAGTCCCTGTTATTTTCTTCCTATATCAGTAGTGCTGCCACATAAACCTAAGTTTACCTCTGTAAATCCTGTGTGTGAATATCAACCACAGAGCAACACCCCCTCTAACCCCAACCTTCTTATAACTCTCTCACTTTCCATCGGCACCGCTCCCAAACTGATCCCAAAACCTTTCTTTCCTTTTCCGTTTTTATATCATAACTTACCACTATATTAACCTCTTCATGTCTCACTCACCTTGCTTTATATATCAACTATGGTATACATAAACACAACCACTACCCAAGCATAACTCCCTCACCTTCATCACCGTCACTCCCAAACTACTCCCAAATCCCTTCCTTCCCAACTCGCTCAACTTTTCACCACCGTCACTCCCAAGCTGCTCCCAAAACTCTTGCTCCCCAACTCCCTCACTTTTCATCACCGTCACTCCCGAGCTGCTCTCAAAACCCTTCCCTCCCGCCTGTCATTTCCCTCTTCCTTTTACCGGCCACCCCACACAGATCAAGCAAACAGCCACTCCCACCTCTCCAGCCAAGTCAAAACAGCTTCCACGCCCTTACACGGTCAATACATGTCTCAGGGCGATAAAAAAAAAAGACAAAAAAATAAAGGGAAAAAAAATCACCGTGTGCATCCGTCGCCCGTAAAAGGCAGGTAAGTTCGCTGCTCAAAGGGCCAGTTGGAATGATTTATGGGTTTTTATTGAAGACACGCAGGGACTGGAATGGTCAGGTAAGGATCCTCGTCGCGGGACTATATGTATAAAAGTTCCTATACAATTTACGGGGGTGTCTGTGAATACCTCCCCTGAACTCGCTATCTTCATACTCGTAATGTACAGTCGGCTGAACATAAACCTGGAACAGTCTCTGTGTGAAGCGGAGGTCTGGCTACAATTTCCAACGTTCATGCATCACAGTTACTTAGTCATTTCAACCAATTTTTGACACATCCGTTCATTCATGTAAGTGCCAAACCATGTGATTATGCCAGGGTTGTCACGTGTACCAAAATTAAATGCTAAACCTCTGCTACACACCGACACTGTCCCAGGTTCATATGTTGCCTGGTGTATCTCGCGATCCCTGTGTTGAGTGGGACGCATTTTTGCTAAGTTTGCTGAAGAGGATCATAATATGCCCTCAGTCAAATCATGCCCGTCGTTATCTATATACACTATGCCCCATTTACGTCAACAAAGGGTATTCATGTCCCCTCCCCCTCACTACTATCCCGTCTAACCTTCTGGACTTCCCCTGCCTCTGCTTTCAGTGATGACCTAACCTAACAATGTCCGTCTAACTTTATCCCATTCACTATTTTCAGTCCTTTCGTCATGTTAGGTTCACGCCACATACCTTCGCTGCTACCTTACCCTTTTCGATGTTACTTCCCACATTTAATACTCTATTTCACGGATTTTCCCCATCAACTTCCCTATCACACACGATTCTAAAATGCATCAATTCTTACTAATACTTCAACATTATATCTCATTTTTTGTAGTCTCAACTGACCGTCATCTGTCTATCAGTCTACATGCACTTCCCTATCCTTCTCGATCGCTTCCCACTCCCCTAGTTCGGTGCTTTTTCGTTGAATATCTTTCACTTCTCAAATCCGAAATTCTTGTACCATGGGCGTGTCAGAAATACATATTGCTCTTTCAATTCCCTATTAATTATCCTTCTTCATTACCTCTTCTTGCACATCCAATTCTATATTTCTCTCTCCTCATCTCCCACTGCGTTTCTGTTTTTCTGTTCCTCACTACCCATTAAGAAATCACTTCTCCTATCATATTATCTCCACTTACATCTCCATCCATCATTATTTTTGTTACAGTATCCCTTTCAGGTTCCTCGCCATCGTTCCAATTTTCTATTACATCACCATTCTCCACATCTTTTCCATACACATACTCTGCTTTCTCCATTCACATTACCCCATCAACCGCCTGTAAACATACCGTACCTACAGCCACGTCAATATCCATACCCACAACCACACTTACATCCACATCAATAACCACACTCAATTCTTAAACACCCACATCTACTCTCACCTTGGCTTCATTAATACCAACACCCACACTCACCTACATTCACCACTCCTACGCTCACAACAACATTTACACCTACACCCACACCCACACCCACCCACACATTCATTAACCTAAATTCACACACACCAACATTCACACCTACACCAACCAACTCACCAGCACCTGAACACACAGCCTACACGCACACGCCCACACCAACATCCATATCTACATACACCTACACTTATACTCACACCCACTTAGAGCTCCACTCACGTTAACTCCTAAAGCAACACCCATACCAGAATCCAAATATACACCCACTCTAAAACATGCACAAATCTAGAGTCACACCCACCCACAGCCACACACATCTACACTAACCTAAAATCACACCAACATCGAAACCAACAACCCATTCCGATACACACCCATCTACACTCAAACATCTACATCCACACCCACACTTACACCGCCCCTCTTTGCTCGTGGTTCCATACGTGGGTGAGAATACCACACACACACACACACACACACACACACACACACACACACACACACACACACACACACACTAAAATCACACCAACTCCTCCACCCACACCAACACCCACACCGCCCGTCGCTGCCCGTGGTTCCATATGTGGGTGTGCTCTGTGGGATCTTTATTACCCAAGTTCACAAGCCTCCCTGCCCGCCTCAGAGCCCATTTCCTACCCTCCCTCCCATCCCATTATCTCCCCTAGCCCCAAACACCATTATCTCTCTCTCTCTCTCACCCACCAATCCCATTATCTCCCCTCCCTTCCCCTTGTCATCTCTTCTTCCCTCGCAAACCTCTTCCATTCGGCTCCGTTTATTATTTTTCATGCCTGATACCACAATATGATTTTCTGTACCTTAGGATAGACTTTTCGAATCGTACAGGTAAGATACGGTCATCATTAACCCTTTCCCAACAAGACGCCTCCTTTAAGCTGAATGAAATTGTCTTACAGTGGTCTAATTATAATGAAAAAAAAAATGACAGAAGGGATCATTCTTTCATCCTTCAATTCACTTCCTTCCACCTTCCTTAGCGACATTTTCTAGGCATATCTTTCGACACCTCTTGCTCATTACCTTTCATGGCTCATAAGAACCACCCTCTCGCCCTCTCCTTATCAACATTCTTGTCCATTCATCCCACTCGTTTTACCTTTCATTCCCCTATCATCCTTTTCCACCACTTCTGTTCATTAGTACATACACATCTCTCGTACTTCTGTTATATTTTATTTTCATTCACCTGTTCATATTTCTCATCACTTTTCCACTTGTACAAACACATCTCTTACCGTCACATTCCTCTTTTATCCAACAAAACCAAGATGCTCCTTCCCTCTCTAGCCTTCTCCGCCTTCCTTACCCCCTAGCCCTTTTTCCTCCTTCTGTATCGTCCCACAATGAAGTTTTCCTTCTTTTACAACATCTGCATCACCTTGTTCCCTTCCACTCTTACACACGCTTTTCTTTTCCTTCCAGCATCTCTGTTCCGTCAGTTTCTTCATCTCTCCACCTCCTCTCCCAACGCAGCATCCCTTCACCTCCTCCTCTATCACTCTCACTACTACTTAACTGCTTTTCCCATCTCTCCACTTCCTTCCTTCCCAACGCCGCATCCATCCCTTCACCTCTCTCCCCATCCCTCCACAAAATTGCTCCCTTAATGCCTCGCCCTCCTCTCTCCATCCCATTCCACATCATTAACCTCCTTGCCAGCCTACCCTCTCTTAGCCATTACTTCTATCCCTCATCAGCCCTTCACTCCCCCCTCCCAACCAACCGCCACCTAACCCTCCCTCCCCTCCCACTCTCCTCTCCTTCACCCTCCCAACCGAAACTCTCTCAGACTCTTCCCCTCCCTCCCAACCTACACTTTCCTCCTCCTCCCCAACAACACAGTCATCCCTTCTCTGCCTCTCCCATCTCTCTTTCACAACCTTCTCTCCTCCCCCTCCCCTTACTCTTCTCCTCTCCTAACTCCATCTCCCTTCATTTCCATTTTCCCTCCTTCTCCCTTCCCCCTCCCCATCCCTTTCCCTCTCCCCCATCCTCCTCCTCCCCCCAACATACGCCCTCCCAACATGGCCGTAGCTACATAAAAAGGTGTTGAGCTCCTCCAGTTAATTAATTCATTCTGTCTGAACGCCTCCTCTAGCATCAGCACAAATAAATTCCCTGATACAAAAGAACTAATTGAAATACATTTAACACTGGAATTAGATGCCCAACAACAGGTGGTCCCAAATATTGCTGGTTACACGTGGGGGACATGTTGGTGATTAGATCTTTAATTATCAGTGTCCGGGAACAGCAAAATTTCGTGGTGTCAGCTCAAACCTAAATCCTAGAAGTTAATCGTAGAAGTTGTTGCTGGTGTTGCTTAATCTTGGCCTGTCCGGCAAGTGAGACGCGTAGATCAGGGTAGGACTAGAGTCTTTCCCTACGGCGAGAAGCATGGAACTATAAGGTGTTGCTGCTCCTGGGTGGACGCCGCAGCTGTTCTACCCAGGGTTCACAGCGCCATGACGTGTAGGCTCCTCGTCAGCGGCAATTCCTAAGTGTACAATCAGTCAAGAAATGGTCATTCGGGACAAATTTCTAAGCGCTTGTGTTCCGGGATTTCTTCTAGTTGTACGAATGAAGCTTGTACTCTATAAGGTCACAACTCTTTCCACTGTTAAAGTGTAAACGTGCTTCGAGCGAACTGTGAATTCACTTTAGGAAGAAATGGCACTTCTAATACACAAATGATCAGATTAAATTATTATTATTATCATTATTATTGTTATAAAATCTGCCATTAGCCTTATTAAAATACCGTATCACGACCGCACCGAAAATCCTTGTGCCGTCTGTGTTTCTTTCTTTGTACTGATAATTCGAAGTATGGCAATAGGTGCAAGACACGCTTGACTTAAACAACCTTTCTTTAAAACTTACATTTAGTGTCGGATAATTATACAGCCAGTGAACGTGCTCATCCCTCAACACTTACTCTTCAACCACAAACTCTAAATAATTACACACTAGCCCTTTACACCACAAAATTTCTAACTTTAATAACTCTTCATCCAGAAACTCTTTACGCCACGAACTTCTAACGTTAATAACTCTTTATCCACAAACTTTTTACAGCATTAACTCCTAACTTTAAAACCCGTGGCCAGATGATGAAGGCCACCATTATCATCAGTTACAGGAGGACGCTAATTACAAGCCTTCGCAATAAACTACATCGGACCTTGTTTCTAGCGGCACTGACACGCCCAGCACTGTACACGGGACCACAGACGTTGCTGCCACTATAGGAACATCTGCGGACATGAATAATAATCCACTTCTTAGCGATAAATAAGAAGACAGTGAGCGGTGCATCTGCGGACACAAATATTAATCCACTTCTTTACGATAAATAAGAAGACAGTGAGTGGTAACATCTGCGGACATAAATAATAATCCACTTCTTAGCGATAAATAAGGAGACAGTGAGCGGTGACTTCTGGAACCTAGTAAGATAACTGAAGACCCACACAGTTTTCTGGATATTATGTACAGGTTCCAGAATTACTCGACTAAAAGATGGAATGGTATTATTGTCCCTAACTGCACACCTTGCAATGGCAGCTCGTAATTCCCTCACATTCATTATACCTGTCAGTACCAAGAGCAATAATTTTCACGTGACTTATCAGTGTTTCAGGATGCTTTGGAGATGATGTACGTGTAAAATTTGCAAACGTACTGAAGAGAGTAATATAAAAGTCTAGCATGAAAATACAGTCTCTCTCTCTCTCTCTCTCTCTCCACCCACGATTCACTGCAGCGTCGTACCTAGAAGAAGCAAGGTAAATGTTAAAAAAATAATGAAGGTACAGATTAAGCATATCAAGGGGAAAGACGGCCGAGGCACACTTAACAATGTATTCTGACCAACGCCTGACACTATTTTCAGCTCAGGGAAGCCTCTAACAGTGACGAGGTTAAATGGGCACTTAATTTCTCACCGGGAAAATAAACACCACACGGCGTCTCTACTTAACTGAAAAGATGATCAACACGACTTACTCATTGTCCTTGGAATGAGAAATTAAGAGGTATGATGGTATTCTTAAATTCTTTCAATCCGGTTACGTATTTTTGTAGTTGATTCTTGCTACCACCCAAATACATTCCTACCAAAACCACCATCACATCCACACAACACCACCACTTTGTCAAAATCATACTACCACTCCCACCACAATACTGAACTACCACTCATCAATTTCCTACCGCAACCACACACAAATACAACTCATCAAACTCTTACCACCACCACCACGACCACCAACATTCCCACCACACACACTTAACTACCACTCCTCAAGTTTCTACAAGCACTACGATAAACACTCCCACCACCACACACCACTCATGAAATTCCTACCACAACCACCACCACAGCCAGCCACAACCATTTCTCGCACTAGAACAAAAAAAACTACTACCCTTAAAACCTCTCCTACCACCCCAACCTACCACTCACCAAACTCCTACCACCAAAACCACAACCACAACCACTTCTACCACTACAACCACGGCCACTCCTACCACCACAACCACGACCACAACCACGACCACGGCCACTCCTACCACCACAACCACGACCACAACCACTCCTACCATCCCCGGGTCATCCTCCCCAGTCCATCCAGAGCGCACCCTTCCGCCGGTCTACGTATAAGGGCAGGGACGGGGCGCCATGACCCTCCCACCCAACCCGCAGTCTCCAGGGAATTCGTTCACCTAGCTTTTACCGACGTCTGGGCGAGGGTGGGGGGCTGGGTGGAAAAATGGAGTGGGCGGGTTAGTGGGTGGGAGGGTGGGTGCTGAAGTGGGAGGGTGGGCGAGCGGAGTTAGGATGGTAAGTGGAGAATAAATTGGTGAGTGAGTGTCAGGAAAATGGGGTGGTGAGTGCGAAGGTGGGAGACAAAATGGAATGGTGGGTGAGAGGGTGGGTGGCAAAATGTGATGGTGACTCAGTGGGTGGGTTGAAAAACGGAATGGTGAGTGGGAGAGAGTGGGAAATGGGGTGGTGGGTGGGTAAACAGGATAAGTGGGAATATGGCAGGGTGGATGGGAGGATGGGATGGTGGGTGGGTGGGTGTGGGAGTAGGAGGGGGGGTGAGTATAAAAATGGGGTGGTGGGTGAGAGGGCAAGTGGGTGAGGGAAAGGAGGAATGGGGTGATGGGTGGGAGGATTAACAGAAAATTAAGGAAATTATATGCAGTGAAAAGGAAAGTGGGAATTCAGAACACTGCAAGGATGAATATAGGAAGTGGCAGACATAATCAGAGAGGCTGGGAAAGCGAAGAGGGTGAAATAAAGAAGAATGTGGGAGTTCGGGTAGACGACACGTAGAGGGAGAAGTGTGGGACGATGGGAGGGGGAAAAGCGTAAGAGGGTGTGGGGAATGGGAAAGATAAGGGGAGTAGATGAGACAAGGTTAGATTAGGATTGGGTCTGGGCCCAAAGGATAACTTCCGAGGTCAAAAGAAGGGGGTGATCTTAAGCACTATAGCAAGGTTGGTTGGTTATAAATATGGAGCTGTAATGAAGATGTTAACTTTAAAAAGACAGTTGCCTGGGAAGATAATGAGCAAGGAGAGTGTTTAGTGATGAAGGGAGGCGACGAAGGGTAGCAGGTACGGAGGGGAAGAGATAAAGGACGACCAAGTGCGAAGTAACGAGAGGTGTGGATCATGAGCTGGCCTGGAAGGAGGAAAACAACGAGAGGGAATAAGCTTAGCGTGTAAGATGAGATATATACAGTGTAAACTACGGTTAGGCAAGAATAATGATTGTGAGGTTATATTAAAAGTATCTGGGAGGGAAGGTAACCATGGGAGAGTAAAAGTGAGTGAGAGAGATAACACCGAGCGAGCGGTATAAAAAAAAAAAAAGACTAAGGTGGAGTGAAAGGGAAGAAAAAAATGAAACAAAAGAAAAAGAGTGAGGTCGTGAGATAAAAAGATGAGCAAAGTGGAGTGAGTGGCAGGAGAAAATGAAGAGTGAGAGGCAAGAAAAAAGAAAGATGAGTGAGGTCGGTGCTCCTGCCAAGCTAGACCATTTTCAAGCCTCCATCACCGCCGGTAACTTACTCTCGAGCGCAGTCTGCTCCGCGCGCAGTTACCGCCTTTTGTGAATTTACGGCGCGCAGGGCACCCATCGTTTGCGTAAAGACTGGGACGGAGGACGGGTGCTGAGAACTGGTGATCAGGTGCCGTCAGTATCTTCACTCTCGTCATTTGGGGCCATCATCACCGCCCTCATAAGCAGGTGATTGCCGGGAATGAGATACACGGAGGGACGATGTGGTTAGGTGCGGGGCGATAGCAGGGTGAGGAGCAGGTGAAGAAGGAGGCGTGTTAGCAGGCAAGGAAAGATAGCATAAGAAGGGTGGGAGTAAGGGGCAGTCGGGTAAGTAGAGAGGATGGGAAGGAGAAAGGAAGGAAGGACGGGACGGGAAGGAAAGAGAAGCAAACTCAAGTAAGCAGAAGGGGAGGGAGAAAGGAGGAAAGATAAGACGGAGAGAAGGGCAAAGGGGGAAAGGAATGTAGGTAAAGAAGAAAGGAGCAAAAGCGACTAAGTGGAAGAGACTGAAAGGAGAAAGGAAGGAAGACAGGTAGGGACAGAAGGACGGGGAAAGGGGGGAACGTAAGCAGAGGAGGGAGGGGACAGACTATTATGAGAAAAGTGAATGAAACTAAGAGTGTCTGAAACTTAATGTCAAGTGTGCAAGAAGGGAATGGAAAACAGTGTCAGGGAAAGTGTGAGAGGTGTGTTTGAAAAAGAGGAAAGAATGAAGTGGTCGGAAAGTCTGTGCCAAAGAGAAAGAATAGGAAGAAAAGAGTGTCAGAAGTGGCGAAGGAGGGGTGTTGGAAAAAAAAAAATAGAGATTCTGTCAAGAATGGCAGGCGATGCATTTTAGAAAGGGGGTGGGGGGACTGTGTCAGGTGTGCTGGTGATGGTGGAAGGGAAAGACAGTGGGCGTCAGCAGAAGTGAGTAGGAGTGTCGCCAGATGTGGGTGCGTGGGTGGGTGGCGCCACGTGAATGTTATTTAATATTGTGGTTGTAGTTACTAAAATATCTATCTATCTATCTACCTAATTATCTATCTATCTAACTATCTATCTGTCTATCTATCTATCTGTGGAGGTGGTAGGTGTGAAAGCAGGGGAATCTACAGTCATACATCAAGCAACTCCAATGCAATGAAGGGCGGGTCAATGCACATTACCACACCCTGCTACGAACTTCACAGAAAAACATTTGTCACGCCTCATCAGGTACGATACACGTCTTCACGCACCATCAAACATATAATCAAATACATAAATGCATAAACAAGTCGCCGGGTTGAAGAGGTTAGTAGTCCCCCCCCCAAAAAAAAAAAAAAAAAAAAAAAATCCGGAAGTGTCAGGTGTGAGGAGGCCAGTAGAGGTGCCTGGGTCGGGGCGAAGCGGGGCGGGGCAAAGAGAGGATTGAAGGCGGAGCAGAATGAGGTGAAGCGGAGTTGAGAGTAGTGGGGTGTGGCGGGGTTGAGAGGATTGAGAGGGGGGGGACATGGCTGAGAGGACTGGGGTAAGGCGGGGTTGAGAAGAGTGGGGCGGGGAGGGGTTGAGAAGAGTGGGGTGGAGCGGGTTTGAACGGGGCAGGGCAGGGAGAGACAGACGGGGGGCAACTAAGGTAAATCACAGGTGACAGGCCCCTACTTGCCGGAAAAACAGCTGCGTGATAACAGTGATCAGCGGAGGCAGGTAGGGAGCAGCGTAAACACTTCCCTTTACACCACAGGCAAGTCTCAGCCATAGTGTGTCTACATCTACCTAACAGCCGTATTCTAGGTGATGCTGGAGGCTTCGTAACACCTCTTCCTGAGCGATTTATTCCACATCCCACCTTCACATCCTCATTTAAATCACATATAGACGTAAATTAAAACATCAAAGACAATATTGGGGTGTCACGAGCAGAATAAACAGCAAGGGAAGGGGTGTTGGGATCCTAGAGGGCAGGTCGGAGAAGCAACATTGAAAGTGCTTGCCCAGACCAATCCCATGTTTCCCCCTGCCCGCCCCGCCGCCATGACGAAGCAGGGGTGTCATGTTAGCGGCTATTTCAGCGTCTCCCTCCGCCGCTAAACACCCGCTACAAATCTCTGCATCGCCATCTGTATGTAATATTGGCCCAGAGGTGTTTTGGTGGTGGTGCTGTTACTGGGAACCCAACACTTTCAACCTCTTCACTAGATGGCCTGTTATCTATTTTATTCCAGCCATTTCCACACGATTTTATTATTATTATTTTCATCATCATCATTATTATTATCATTATTATTTTTATTTATTTATTTATTTATTTACTGCTATCGAAGGGGCTCTCTAAATGCAGGTGTAATAATTAATCTCCGCGGTCCGTATTCTCGTCGGTTAAGCTCCCTAGCACCTCTTCCTCAGCAACTTATTTTTGGATCCGGTTGGTTAGTACAGATTTGTGTGCTATTTATGCTGACTTTGGTGGTGGTTGGATTTTTCAGTGACACAGAAGAGTAAGGAGTAATGAGCAAAATAAATCGCTTAGGAAGAGGTGTTAGGGAGCTTCCTTACCCGACGAGGATACAAGCCTCAATGTCAGCAGAACAGTAAAGGAACCAACATGAACTGAGAACAAGGGACAGGTTTTGCACTCTTCCTAAACTTTGATAAGCCTTGGATAACATGATGATCTCCTGAAAGACTTAAAAACTGAAAATAACATCCAGCTAAGGTTACAAGAAAAAAAAAAAAAACATATGGAAAGAAGGGATGCACTTTATCTTACTTTTTCCTGCCGGTTTCAAAATTATCATGAAGCGTAAAAGCCATCTGTTGCGTTTGTCATGCTTTGTCGACGGTTCAGTTTTAGTTTATTTTGACGGTTCCTTGCACTATATATATATTCTACACGTAAATATAATTAACAGCTAGAATTTCATTACAGAAAAAATATATATACGGTAACAAAAAGAGCCCAGAGTCCTGTTTAAGCTTTACTTTTAACCAACATATCTTCTTAAGACTATTACGGTAATATTTTCGCGTTGGACTTGGTAAGAATCAATATCAACATAATTTATACACACTTTTCAGTTAATATTTTCGAGGTGGAGGGTGAGCATCAACACGAGGGCGAGGTTTGGGTGGAGGCCAGCGAGGGGCAGAGCGGGGAAAATAAGACCACAGCCCTCACGAAAAAAATGAAAACAAAATAAATAAATAAAGGAATAAGCGACAACAACAACAACAATAATAATAATAATAATAATAATAATAACCATAATAAACTTCAAATATTTTCCTTTTTCTATTTACAGATGATTTTCTTCAGCCCTGGGGAAAATGATCGAAATGAAGGGGTAGGATACAACCTTCATTAACAAATTTCACTGCTTGAGATATATATATATATATATATATATATATATATATATATATATTTTTTTTTTTTTTTTTTCCTGTATCTTGTGTCTCTCCTTCCCTCCTCCCAACTCCACCATGAAGCATTATACTCTCCCATGTACAGACCTCCCATGCTTAGCTGCCTCCCACGACTAACACAGAACCTATAGTAACAAGGAAACAAAAATCCAACCACAAAACAGTCCACGAAAAAGGTCAAAAAAATAAAAAACTAAAAAAAATAAAAAAGGTGAATCTTTGAGGTGAAACAGTGAAGCGAGGGGAAGCCTTTGATCTTCCCTCTATAATGCTCACGGGAGGAAAAAGAGAGGCAAAAAACAAACTCGAAAATAAAAAATAAACATACAAAAAGCAATGGGCCACGGTAAAAACGCAAATTCAAAGAGAAAGCGCAAAATGAAAGGGCCCATGAGAATAAAACCTGTAAAAGGAAGACGACTGGAACAAAATGCAAACTCAAAACCGAAATCCAAAAAAGTTAAAATAAAAAAATAAAAAATGAGACCAGTGGGAGAATGAACCAGACACCAACTCAAAAAATACAAGTCCGTCAGTAAAAAATCTATATATCTGGCAGAATCCAAACTCAAAATCCAAAAAGAAAAAAAGCAGGAAGAATAATACCTTAAAAAATGAGACCAAAGAGAGAGCCTCACATGAACTCAAAAATTATAATCCTCATGGCAAAAAATATCTACCAGGGAAAACGTTAACTTAGAAACCAGAACGAAAATTTAAGAAAAACAACTAAAAAATAAAACCTGCGAGGATGAACCTTACACCAGCTCAAAAAAATATACATGGGAAAAAATCGGTACCAGGCAAAATGCACACTCAAGATCTGGAACTAAAAATTTACAGAAAGAATGTATAAAAAATGAAAGAAATGACAAGAGATGCTAACCCAAAACTAAAAAAATATAATGCGCAGAGAAACGTAAACTCAAAATCATGATCAGATGATTAAAAATATATATATAAAATGAGATATATAGGAGAAAGAACCTCACTCAAAAATCAATTCACATTAAATAATAAGCAACCTTTATCTTTCACTATATTCATTTCACCTTAACTTGGCCCAGAATTGCAACTTTTTCGTAGCTTATCTTCACGTAGCTCAGTGGCAGAAAAAGACATTGCTACGGCTCTACATCTTTCCCACAGCACTTCTTCGTGACTAGCCGTATATTCAGTTGTTAATCTGCTGTTACAACTCAGCATTCACAGTGGAGAGATTGCAGTTTTAGGCCAAGTTAGAGTGAAAGGAGTATAGTAGAGGTTTCTTGCAATGCCCACACTGCCCTTGTCTCGCCTCAGTTTGTCCATGCGTGTTTTTTCGTGGTGTTTTTTGCTGCCTTGCTCTTTAAAACTCCACCCCACTGTGTCCACCTGCTAGATAAAGGCTTGCGCGCGCGCGCGCACACACACACACACACACACACACACACACACACACACACACACACACACACACTCTCTCTCTCTCTCTCTCTCTCTCTCCTTCTCTCTCTCTCACTCTGGATATATTGTGTGCAAGTCAGTTCCATTTTTTCTGACGCGTCTTTTATTTTTCCTCACATTTTTTTTTACGCCAGTCGAGGAGAACCTTAAAAATATCCCATGAAAATATACTAAAAAATATGTATAATAAAGTTACTGCTTTTTTTGTAATGCACAATATTTCATTCATTAATCCCTTCAGCCTTAAAGAAATCCATACATAAATAAAAAACTAACAGATATACAAAGAGACAGAAAAATTAACTGATGGACAGATACAGACAGACAGATAGATAGATAAACACTGATATACAGACAGGCATTAGATATACAAATAGACAGATAATGTACAGATAGGAGAGACAGATTGTTGATTGACATTAGATAGACAGATAGCTTAGATAGATAAATACGCCCTCGGGCTACATGGGGGGTAAGCACTGAGCCCTGACAGAGGTGCATGACTCACTCCACAATATTTTTATTTCTTTCCGCATTCTATATTCGACTTACAAAACAGAACACGGAAAATGGTGGATGCCGCTCCTCCTACGCGGCCTTTATCCGGATCGCGAAAATATAACGCCGAGATAAAACGACAAATAGGACGGGAAAATAATAAGAGAGAGAGAGAGAGAGAGAATGAAAGTTTATTGATACACCTTGGTAATTAAGAAGTCTGTTCCACCTTCTGGCATTTACAATTCCTATCTTAAATATTCCCCTGAGGAAAATTAAGTGGTTTTTATTTTGGTTCTTATTTAATTAATGCAGCCTCAGACTCTTACCCGCTGGCGATCAAACACCCACCCCCACACGGTGTGTGTGTGTGTGTGTGTGTGTGTGTGTGTGTGTGTGTGTGTGTGTGTGTGTGTGTGTGTGTGTGTGTGTGTGTGTGTGTGTGTGTGTGTGTGCTTTAGTTTGCTGTGCGTGATGAACAGTGTAACTCTCATGCCCTTATAACTCCACACACAGGCTGAAGAAGGTGAGAAGACACACGAAAGGAGAGAGAGAGAGAGAGAGAGAGAGAGAGAGAGAGAGAGAGAGAGAGAGAGAGAGAGAGAGAACAGAAAGGAGAAAAGAACTAAGAACTAGAGAAACTAAGAGAGAAGACTGAGAAAAGAAACTAAAGAAGGAGAAATTCGAGGAGAAAGAGAAGAGGGAAGACAACACTAAGAGGAGACAGGAAAGACTGACAAGAGAAGCGAATGGAGAAAAGAGGCGGAGGAGACACAAGAGAAAGAGGAGAGAGGAGAGACTGAGAAGATCAAAACTGAGGAGAAAGAGAAATTTGACGAGAGAGTGGAGACAGAACTTAGAAAAAATAAATAAAAATAAAAAAAGATACATAGCACTTCGAGAGCATAAAACAAAGTCGAGAGAGCATGATCGGAGAAAGATAAGGCAAGCAGAGTCGAGGGAAAAGATCAAGTGGAGAGAGAGAGAGAGAGAGAGAGAGAGAGACAGTGTGCACAGAGCCATCCATCCTTGTGTGTTGACAGTACGTGCAGCGAGACCCCCGGATCCACCCCTACCTTGATAGATCTTTAATTAATTAGTCGCGCCTCTACCTGTGCCGGGCGTGAGGTGGCCGCTTGAGCAGAACCCCCCCCACCCCCTCCTTCCCCCTTCCAGCCTTCAACCTCGCTCCCCTCCCATCACTTCCCCACCTCCATTTGCACCCCTTACTCCCCTAACCTTCCCCCTCCCTTCTCTCCTCTCCTGTCTCTTCTTCACTCACCCTTCCCACTCCCTCTCCATTCCCTATTCTCCCCCTTATCATCACCCCTACCCCCAGCCTCCCTCCTCTCCTCTCCCCTTCCCCCACTCACTCCTCCTCTCCCCCCACTCCAACTCTCAGGGGTGTATTCCCTCTGTCTCACTCTGTCTTTGTCTGCTGTTTCTTTGCGTGTCTCCTTCTGTGTCCTTTCCTCTGCCTTTCCCCTACCTCTCGAACTTCTGTTAATTTTCGTATAAATATTTTGCATCTAATTTTTTCCTACTCAAGTCTCTCTCTCTCTCTCTCTCTCTGCTTTTGAAAATTAGCGTAAGCTGTAAACTCAACCCATAAATGTCGCGAATAAGGTCAAACTTGAAGATGGAGATTAAAACGGTGGACAACGGAGGGCGAGGGTGAGACAGGGAGGGTGGGAAGAGCTTAGAGGGGAGGAGAATGCCCGAAAAGGAGGGGAGGGGGGAGGAAAGAGGGGATGATGAGATTTGAGGGGATGAGTTAGAGGGGTGGGGGAAGTTTTAGAGGAGGGGGAAAGTTAGAGAGGGGGGAAAATTAAAGAGAAGGGGAAAGCTACAGAGGAGGGGAAAGTTAAAGAGGGGAAATTTAGCGAAGGGGGATGTTAGAGAGGAGGGGAGAAAGTTAAACAGGCGGGGGAAAATTGGGGGGAAGGGGAATATCAGAGAGGAGGGAGGAAAGTTAGAGATGGGAGGGAAACTAGAGAGGAGGGGGAAAGTTAGAGGGGAGGGATGAAGTTAGATGGGAGGACTGAGGAGCTGGGTGTAGGAAGGGAGAGGTGACTGAACTGGCCAGACGAGGGGCGTGCTCAAACCCTCAGCAAGAACACGAAGGAAAAATCACACAGGAGCAAAATAAAACACTAGAAGACTTTGGTTCATCCCGGACTGAAAGATACGAAAGAAAAGAAAAATGTAAGGTGAAGGAGAGGAATATAGCCTTTGCAAATTCATAACAATATCCTCCTCTTATAACTCAGATCCAATTAATGCTTTGAATTAACCTTGGTCTTCTTCATCTGGCATACTCTATTTTACATTACAAAGCTGAGGGCAGAATGCATAATCCACTGTGGCTACTTTTTTTTTTTTTTTTTTTTTTTTCGCAGGCCAGTCGATACGCATAGGACTGCACCACTTGGATGTGTGTTTCATCATCATCATCATCATCATCCTGTATAAGACCTCTGCTCACATGAACTTAAGAAAACTCACATTCAAGGGATTTATAAATGCCTCTGAGACATAACAAACTTCTTCCGCTAATATGAAACTAAGCAATTCCTTCTACGAGTATTTAATAACACTCAAATGCACCGTGATTATTTTACGTCAGGCTCTCCTTAAGACAAGAAGGTACTCTCTTAAGTCCTCTCGTCCAGGAAAACTGAACGGCACTGTTATTACCACACTATCATTAATATATTTGCTTTGTGGGCCGGTGATGCTCCTGGCTGATGATAAGGCTGGTGAGAAGAGGCGAGATGGAGGGTTACTGGTGCAGACACTACCCCGGCCAGTCATTTAGAGAGATTACCCGTAGCCACAAGTGCCGCCCGGACCACTTGCTCTGATTCTCTCCACTTAACGCAGCCACGCCCACCATGTCATCAGCGGCAATAATGGTTCTCGGGATTAAAGAAGCGTTTGGATGTCAGGGTTGTAAGTCTGTAGTAGAAACAATAAAAGAAAGATGTAGTACAGGCAAAGAGAAGGTAGAGATGTGTGTGTGTGTGTGTGTGTGTGTGTGTGTGTGTGTGTGTGTGTGTGTGTGTGTGTGTGTGTGTGTGTGTGTGTGTGTGTGTGTGTGTGTGTGTGTGTGTGTGTGTGTGTGTGTGTGTGTGTGTTCTAACCTGATTAAGATTCCAAACCCTTTTCAGCTCAGTTGATGACCAGGCGTACTTGGATTAGAGGGTCGATGTGATCAGTAACCAAGGAGACTCACTGATACCTTATAACTAATACTCTAATACTCATCAAATTTTATGCAACCAAAATAAACCACTGCAAGTGACTCATAGTAATAAGGAAAAAACAAACCGACTATAGTGAAAATGAAGAACACGAAGAGTAGGAGGTAATAGGACTGGACAGCACGGCCAAAAATACAATACCACGCGGAGACAGCAACAGCAAAACGGCAAGAACAAAAAGCCCAACAGACAGCGAGGCAACAGCTTCATCAAAGTTACTAACAACACGTAAAAAAAATGTGGTAACAGAAGAATAAGTAGCATTAGGACGGTAGGTGGAGAATGCACCAGCAGAAGAGAAAGGAACAAAAAAACATAAGAGGCAAGGCAAGACCATAACAACAGCAAAGTCATTATTAACTGAGGGAGCAGGAGAAGCAGACACGAACAGCAGAAAGGAGCAGAAGAACGAGCAGAAAGAGGCAGCAGGAACAACAGAAAGGGGCAACAGGAACAACAGAAAGGAGAGAGGCAACAGGAAAGCGCAGTGGCGAGGTAGCAACAGCGAAGTCATTAACTGTGGGAGCAGAAGAGCAGGCAACAGCAGACAGGAACAGAGACAACAAAAGCAGAGCGTAGCGGCGAGTGCAGACAATGGCTCCGGGGTGACACAGAGGCCACACACACACACACACACACACACACACACACGACCTGGGAGAAAGTGTCGGAGGCGAGGTGCGACAAAGCTAACCTCACAAACCATCAGCCACTGGAGTCGTATTCAGAGTGCCTTCAATGGAGATTTCGTAGCGCCTCTTCCTTAGTGATTTATTTTGCACACTGCACCTAAGTTACGGAAATGAGCACCACAGACAAGCGCCTCATAATGTTTACCTTTAATCCTTATCTACCTACCTACCTACCTATCTCTAACTCTCTCACTCCCACCGTCTCCCATAACTATTTTTAAATCCAAGTCCTAAGTAAAACAATAATACACTTCGCAAATAAACCACCTAGCTGCCATTATGATTAAACAGATTATATAAACTAATAATGACAATCGCAAAAAAAAGTTAGAAATAATACCAATAATATGTAGCCTCAAAAACCGATGCAAAAACTAAGCAACGTCCTCACCTATTATAAAGTGGTCACCGGTCTTTCCTCTTTGCCGGTGAAAAGGCGGTAAAAAAACAGCTGCATTAATGACGTTTTTCCATCACTCACACACACACACACACACACACACACACACACACACACACACACACAATTTATTCCACCCACGCTGAACTGGGTCGGGTGCTACAAAGAATTTAGCACGATGTAATACTTAAAAGTAATGGTCAACCAGAGCCTGTTTCGTGTCCCCATTAATTTCTTTCATATCAGGCATTAGCGTCTTGTATATAAGGCCGCCTGCGACTATCATGGGGGCCAACCAATGCATGCAAATGACGATGTGCAATAACGGGACTCGATATGCTAGAAGAGGTGCTGAGAGGAAGAGAGTAAATAAAGACCCAAGAAAAGAGAGCACGAGCAAAGAAGTGAAGAGAGGAGCTGAGCAATAAACAGTAATGGGAAAGTAAATAAAGAGGCATGGAAAGAGAGCACGAGGAAAGGGATCAATCAGTTACGAAAGGAGGAGAGATATGGAGAGAGAATGGAGAGACAGTGAGAGAGAACTGATATAATAGAGGCAGGGGACAAAAGGAATGCATAGGAAGTAAAGGAACAGACATTGAAAAACAGTGCGTGGAAAGGAATCCACGTGACATGACAAAATGAAGAGGGTAAAAGGAATGAAAGGAAACTAAAAGACATGGAGAGACGACAGGAGGAAAATTTAATAAACTATGAGGGAGTTCAGAGTAGGAGGAAAAAAGGCTTTGGATGTATAATTATGGAGGCAGGGAGTGTCCAGGGATGAAATATGAGATTAGGGAGGGGAGAAACGCGGGAGGGGAAGGGAATACATACGTATCGAGCATAAAGGGAAGGAGGCGAGACTAGCAAGAGAGCATAAAGGGAGGGGGGAAAGAGTTGGTACAGAGTGGGGGGAGGTAAAGGAAACGTGTGTACAGAGAGAGGAAGGGAGAGAGGGGATGTGAGGGAGGGAGGGAGCCAGAGAAAATGTGAGAGGGAGGGAGGAACGTGTGGTGGTAGGAAGGGAGGCAGGAGGTGTGGTAGGTAGGGAGGGAGGCAGGAGGTGTGGTGGGAGGGAGGATGGTAGGCAGGGGGTATGAGAGTGAGGCAGGAAGACACAGGGAATGTGCACAGAGGCGAGACTGGGAGTGCGCACAGAATGAAGGAGACAGTGGGTGTGCAATGATGATGGAGGGAGGTGAATTAAATGGTGCGATGCCAACTATTCCAGTGAAGCCATGGGGAATCTACCAGTTAAAATTTTCTAACTTACCATGAGATGAAAGAGTGAAAAGGAAAAAAAAAATGGTTAGTCAAGTAGCCCAAACAGATGGAAGGAGAGGGGGACTGAAGGCGAGAGCAGAAAGGGAGAGAGTGAGCATGCAAAGAGAGAGAGGGGTAAAGAACAGAGGAGGAGTATATGTGTGTACAAGAAGGAAGGAAAACAGCAACTATGACGACAGCTCTTGGACAGGGAAAGGGGGGGAGGGGGTGGTGATTTATTTACCTGGCTGTCATTGTTACCAGCCTCTTAGATTTTTCTTACCCTTGATTACATCAGGTACTAGAGTGGTGCCATCTTTCCCTGCTCTCTTTCACTCCTGAGGATCTTTCGTTGTCTTTGCCTTCAGTTCCTCCTCCTCACACACACACACACACACACGCACACACACACACACACACACACACACACACACACACACACACACACACACATCCTTCTCTCCCTCCCGATGAGTTTACGCTACTACAGGCAGGTGGACATTACAGCACCTCTCAGCTCCGTTCCTTCAACCCGACTAACTAAAGACGAGGAGGGTACAGAAGGGTGCTTCCCCAACCCCCACCCCATCC
>NC_137024.1:57131651-57209151 GCF_032717465.1 Coenobita brevimanus | reverse complement strand
TGTTTCAGAGACCAGGTGTAAATTGTGATAAAGAAGACACAGCTTGTTATATGTATCAAACGAAAATACAGAAAGAAAGCACAGAATACCAGAACTTCGAAAGGACAGAACACCTCTGATACGAATGTCTAAATTTTATTCAGGTACAAAGGAACAGAAGAAGTCAACAGAAACAGGTATAATCTTTTTTTTTTTCTTTCTTTTTTTCTGGCATTCGTTTCTGTGAGCTGAGGAAATTAAACAGAGGTGAGGAGCAACAGAGAAAATCGCTGTGGAAAAAGTGCTACGTGCCCTTGCTAGCCGGTGAGGATATTGGCTGTACAGGGCAGGGCAGATGTTGTGCTACCCAGCTCTCGTGTTTTCTTGGGACGGCTCAGTCAGCTTTATCATTGTCTACCCTGCATCATTTTCCACTTCCCCTTAACTCTTCCTGCTTTATGGTGTTTACTCATCTACCTATCTATCAATTTATCTATCTACCTATCTATCTAACTATTTATTCTATGTCCACTGAATTCATGGTTGATTTGACACGTCGTTGAAGCATAAAACATTCACAATCATGGTTTTATATACATGTCCGACACACACACACAAACAAACACACGCACACACACACACACACACACACACACACACACACACACACACACACACACACACACACACACACAACCAAACAAGCCCAGGTAACGCCAGCTACATCTCATATGCATCTGTAAACACTCGTGCAATTGTAATACACTCGCCCACCTGCGGCCAAATTTACAAACACTCCCAGGCTTCATGTGTGTATAAGATTGTTTCTGTATACGTTTGTCTTTACTCACACACCTACCAAACACCTCAAAAACAAAACAAAACAATATAGAGTTAATATTAAAGTGAGAAAATACGAGGAACATGACCTGGGGTAAGAGTCAACTGTTAAGAAAAATTATTTATATCAAAAGGTGGTTAAGATCTTTCATAAATACAGCCATGGACGAATTATAAAAAATCATAGTCAGCCAAAGCAAAATAGGTCGTGGTCTTGGTGGCTTTCGTGATTCCGTGATACACTTTCGTTAGCGATTAATTCTGAACATATGGCCTCAATATTTTCTACTGTATTACTGATACAAGCTACATCGATATTAGAATGACACCAGTTTAAGTACCACACAAGAGAATGTTAAGGTATCAAATGCAAAGTAAATCGCTAAGGATGAGGTGCTACGAACCCTTTTATGTCATCTACAACAAGGTCCTCTGTGAAATATCCAAACAGATCGCTAAGGAAATAGTGTTACGAACCATTTTATGCCTTCTACAATACGGCCCTCTGTGTACTATCCTAATAAATCGCTAAAGAAAAGGTGCTACAACGTCTATGCACCACAGGCTATGGGGAACATCGATAGGGAACCAGCGGTGGGGGTTACAGGGTTGTACAAAAACATATATGGCTATCTCAACACGGGGATGCCAGCCACACACACCCTTATAAAGCTTTACACACACGTGCAATTGAATGCAACCACTCACTTCAATGCACAGCACGAGCACGGGTCTCTCTCTCTCTCTCTCTCTCTCTCTCTCTCTGATGGGGCAATAAAAGGTGCATGCTAAGAGGCGTCGCCCTGGCCACAAGCAGGTGAAGCTGAACAACAACAACAAAACAAAGGCCCTCTTATTCTCGTGTGGTAAGGAAGCTCCCTAACACCTTTTCCTTAACGAATGATTTTTGGAAACGACTGGTTAATATCTTTTGGTACGTTATTTATGCAGAGTATAGCGATACTGGAAGGATTTGGGTTGCACAAAGGACCGCAAGGTGTAACAGGCAAAATAAATCCTTCAAGGAAAGGCGTTAGCGAAACTTCCTCAACCGACGGGCCAACGTGGAGTCGAATTCCCCTCGAGAATCACCACCTTCTTCTCCAATCTGCTCACACATTTCATTAAGACGTAAACCGCATGACAATCCGGTGTGCGATGCTGTCAGGATTACGTATCTCGAGAATTAATCATCCACCAAATATATCGACTCTGCCAAGCCACTCGAAAAAATATGATAAGAAAATGGCCAAAAGGGGGATATACTTATTTTAATTTTTCTATTCTGTCATCACCAGATTTTCAAGAAATTTCTCTGGATACAACGCAAGTGGAAGCAACGTGAGGTGTGTGGAAGATGGATTGCTATGAATATAAGGCTTGTTTTTATCGCTTACCGAACACATATAAACATTCTGTGTGTGTGTGTGTGTGTGTGTGTGTGTGTGTGTGTGTGTGTGTGTGTGTGTGTGTGTGTGTGTGTGTGTGTGTGTTTTACTGCTACTGTTACTACACAACATCTATTTGGTTAAAGCTGACTGCACCCAAGCACTTCTGTTTTTTCCTTCCCCCCCCCCCCAGCCGGTAACAATAAATCAAGCTCTACCTGACACGCTAAAGTAATAAATCAAAGCAAATAAAGACCCCAGGTTATTTGAGCTTCTTTTAGCTTATCCCTTCGACCATTTTAATCCCTTCAATCCTCTGACGTGTATTTTATTTCTTTCTTGTTATCTATAGACGGTTTTTCTCAACATTGAATAGAGTTTTAGAGCTGGAGGGGTTAGCTTTAGTCGTAATTAATCCCTTACTACTACATGTCCTTCCAAAGCTGAATAAAATCGTCTGGAGTGGAGAATATGAAAAATACACCCTAAGACTGAAGTGGTGAAGCCTACAATATACACACACTATACTGCAAGCAAAATATGTTACTATAAATACACTATACTCACTATTTAACACTATCTTTCCTATGTATTTCTCACTACTTACATACATAATGACAAAACATACACAGATATAGAAAAACACACACAAACACAAGGGTGTGTAACTGTGTATACATTTAATTTCTCTTTTGCTTTATTTACTTATCTTTGCCTTACAGGGCTCGTTGATTTATGGGAGAATTTTCGCCTCCAAGTATTCATTTACAAGCTCTATTACCAGCATCACTCCCACTGTCTCCCGCGGCACCCTTAGATAACCATCATCTTATCTCAACTGCACTGCCATTACACTCCTGCTTCTCTAATGCTCTGCTTATCTTCCCCTTCTTTTATTTCTCTCACTATTTCACTTGCTGTTCTCTTTTACTCCTCGCTTCTATCCTTCTCTCTTCATATTCCATTCCTCTTATTTCTCTAGCCACTTCTTTATTTTATCCTCTCATTTCTCCCTTCTCTCCTTCTCAACGTATCTTCCCTTCCTCTTATTTCCATCTTTATTTCTGTGGCTTAACTCTTTACTCCCTGCTTCTCTCCTCATATACCAATCTTCTCTTTCTCCTATTTCTCTCACCACCCCAGTCGTTATCTTCACGCCTCGCTTTTCTCTTTCTCTCTTTATCTTCCCTTTCTCTTTCCTCTCGATAAGCATTTCTGTTATTTCTTCTTTTCACAGGTACACACTTCCTATCAATTTATTTCTCAGGTGTTACTGCAATCACTTTTCAATCACCTCTTTCCAACCTATCTTTTTCACTTACCATCTCTTCCCCCCTCTTATTTCTCTGATCATTTCAATTACCTTTCTCTCAATCCTATTTAATCTTCAGGTATAAAACTACTTCACCACCCTTTTCTACCTGGAGATCCTTCACACTCGCTATTTCTCTCAAGTGCAATATTTTCTTTCAATCGGTATTCAGTATCACCTCCAGAAAGTCATCCCTGTAAATACTTCTTTAGCTTCCCTTTTTAACCACATCTCTCTCCTACACTACACAAGGCAAGGCTGTTTTTCTATTTAATTTTCTTCCACTCTCTTCAACCCCTCCTCCACCATGTTCGCTAGTGTCTGCAACTTTCCTTCCCTCCTTCCCTATTTTTTCTCCTGTTCACAGCCTACTTTCCCTCCCTCCCGTAGTAAAACCTATTTCTCCTTCCTTCCTTCCCTACTTTTTCCTCCTGCTCACAGCCTACTTTCCCTCCTTCCTCTACCCATGTTTCTCCTGCTAATACTAGAACAGTCCCTCCTTCCTTCCCCTGCTCATAAGCTCATAACCTACTTTCCCAACTGCAAAGCCTACTTTCCCTCCTTCTCTCTCTCTCACTCTCTCTCTCTCTCTCTCTCTCTAAGGTGCGTGTAGGAGGCGTGGGAGGAGGCGTGTGCGAGCAAAGGGTTCTGGGTGGCTGGTCATGCATTAAGACCTCGCCCCGCACTCACCCACACACACATTCATGACCCATCCATGACTCCCCCCCCCCCACACACACAAACATTCTCTCTCTCTCTCTCCAAAACCTCCCACTAGTCCCCAAGCTCATCCCATATTTAGTCCTCGTGCTTTTGTCACCTGATATTCATTTTTAAGTCAATGCATACCGATCCTTGCCATGTCAAATTTCACCATCCAATCTTTTATTCCTTCAGACCAAATCCACACCAGTCCTCGCCTACACGAAATTCAGTCTCCATTCTTTTTATCAACTGAACATCATTCTTTCAGGCTATAGAAAAACAGAGAGACAGAGAGAAACAGACAGACAGACTTTTACTTCTTCTGATTCATTTTATATTAGTCCCTGCCAAAATGAAGTTCAATGTCCACTCCTTTATTAACCACTATATTTTCCTCTCTCATCCAATTTACACCACTATTTGCCTACAGAAATTTCAGTGTCTAATCTTTTAATTACTCTACACTCATTTCTAGGCCAATGCATAGCAGTCTTAGCCTAAGTGTCCCTTCTTCTATCAACTACAGTTTTCTGCCTTCTGGGCCAATTCATACCATACCTCCCCTACATTATTTTCAGTGTCTGTTCTTATGTCAACTATCCTTCTTTCTTTATTCAGTTCTTGTTCGGGACATAATCGTTATTTCTTCTGTCCATTCCTTTATCAACGATGACTCACTCAGTTTCAGTTTTTATAAATTTACTACACTTCACACACTTCTATGTCAATCCAGAACATGTTATATATCTATCCTTTCATCCATTTCTCACCTATCCCTTATAATTCCTCTATTTCTAAACTAACTCATTCAAGCAACCATGCACCAACACCTAACCACCGAGCCGATCCAACCTCATATTACACTTCGAAATCATTCTGTAAGCTAATCAACACATCCTAGCCAGTTTACAACCACTTTCACACCATAAACCTCACCCCCAGATATTCCTAAATCAAAACTTAATCACTGATGCCATATAAACCAAGATAAGAATTCATAATCCCTACATCCAGAATTAATCCACGTCTTCCTACCCACTCTGCAATCACTTTCACGCCACTAATCTCGCTCGCCATTGTGTCAGACCGCATATACAAGCACCCACACCAAATTCCACACCTATATATGTTCACGTCCACACAAAACCACACCCACACAAAGCCCCCCCCCCCACCAGTCATGCCCACATTTTCGTCAATACCCTAATCTCTGGGATCTGACACTACACGATATATAACTAATTACTCTCTGGTCAATATTAGTTCATTTACCTTATTTTCTCGGTGATTTTCGTCCCTTTGCAACCTGTTTCTCACAACTCAATAGCTGACTAGGGCAAAGTACGGTCTCAACATCCTTTCCACACAACTTCTTCGTGACTAGCATCATACTGTTCAGCTTCTTGTTACAGCTCAGTGTTCAAGATGGAGAGATGGCAATTTTAGGCCGGGTTAAAGTGAACAGAGTACAATTTCCCTAAGCCTCATCCTTCTCCAATCTCTACATTTCCTCTCACAACCAACCTCTGCAACCTAAATAAATCTTCATAGCCTCGTTTCTCTCTCTCTCTCTCTCTCTCTCTCTCTCTCTCTCTCTCTCTCTCTCTCTCTCTCTCTCTCTCTTCCCTTATGCCATTCCAAACTACGTTACTTTCTCTTGCAGCCTCCGTACTCAAAATCTCTAATCCGAATAAGAGCCTTCATAGCACCAGACACTTGCCTTCCCATGATCACTGTACTTCCCACTTCCTTCGCATATCAACCCCTCTTCTATCGCTGCACAAAGGGACACAAAGTAGTTAACTCATTATAATCTCTCTCCATTTCCCTACATATCATGCTGTGAGTCACCTTCTCTCTCTCAGCCATTATCATTTTACTCACCTCTATTTACCTTCACACCTCGTTCACAAACAACCGCAAAAATTCTAAATCAGCCCATAGAGATTCCGTCCACTATTAACCAACAACACACTCGATGCATGTGAGCTCAATAAACGGGATAGTACAGTGCGAGGCGGCGCTTCTCGTTGCACAGCCCGGATTAGCACCGCCCCCAATTTTACAGGCGTGGAAAGTCTACGGATTGTACCTGCCACGTTTCACTGCCAAACTTACGAGTAACTAGTAAGGGAATGGTGGCTACAAGGGGATGTTTTTAGTATACCACTCCACTGTAAAATTTAAGACTTAACATACTTCATAAGCTCACCAAGTATGACAATTATATTCTTCACGATAAGCTGAATTCTCTCTCTCTCTCTCTCTCTCTCTCTCTCTCTCTCAGACATCAGCATAGGGGCAGCCGCGAGCATGCAGAAGGACGGTCCATCACACTGATAAATTAACTCCTTGCCAGAACACTGCTTATCGGCTTTAGGGGTGGTCCAGGGTTGGCCACAAGGGAGGGAGGGAGGGGAAAATAGGGGAAATAAATGATGAAGTGATGTGGGAGAGGAAATGATGTGGGAGAGGATGAGTAAAAGTGAAGAGGGAAAAGAGAGAAGGATAAAAGACGCTAGTGAGGAGAAAAAAAAAAAGTTTGGAGGGGGATGGGGGAGGGAAGGTGTATAGTAGAGAACAAAGTAAGGAACGTGAAGGGCAAAGTCAAGGAATTAAAGACAGACTGAAGAGGGAAAACAGTATATGGACTAAAATGGAGGCAAATAATAATAATAATAATAATAACAATAATAATAATAATAATAAACAATAATAACAGGAGGTAATTAGGAAGAAATACAGGTGGTTGACGGAGACGTAAGAGAAACAATGATAAAAGAAAACGGGATGTGAGTGATTAATGAAGGAAGACTAAGGGAACGACCAGGGAAGAAAAACGATACGACAAAGATAAATACAGAGGGGGAAACTAAAATAACTTCTCAATGTCATCGGGCTGAAGGGGTTAATGGTATATACTTCCGGCACAACGAACATGGCTGCTAAGAGTAAAGTTAATACAGTAGCTATTCTCATTTTCTTTTATTTTCTCAATCTCAGTGAAGTATTTTATGGTCCCGCTGCTATTCCACGATTTTTAATATCTAAGGGAGAGAAATCAGGCTGTAAAGGGTTAATGGACGCTGTTTCTAACCCCGTTTAATGCTTTCCTCGAGGGAAAATACAGATAGATGGATAGGCAGATAGACAGACATATATATATATATTCTGATACATATAGACAGATAAATACAGCAGTTCAAGTCCAAGTAGTACTAATTCTTTATGACACCTGTAACCTGGTGTATCTATGGATTTTTTTCCTTCCCCTTTCAATCTTCTGCAAAATAAAAACCATAAATATATAAATAAATACGGTAAATCGTCTAAGGCTATCAAAGCTATCAAAAAGAAGTGCGTAATCTAACTAATCAAACTCACTTACACAGCCGTCTTTAAAATGACAATTACACAAAATTTATTCTGAATTACATTAACAAAAGGAGAATCTTGCATATAATCACACACATCTCAAAATTGCTCACAAGACGCCCCTTAAGACAGAGATTAACAGATAAGATGAGATGTAAGAGTGTGGAAGAGATACAGAGGAAGATAAGGAGGGTGGCAGGCTAACTTATACGACACAAAAAGATAACCTGTAGCCTGCAACTCCACTCTAATTATTCACAGTTAACACGGGAGAAAAAAGGAAAGCTGAGAATCCGGTTTTGCTTGTGGGCAGTAAATGAGAGAGAGAGAGAGAGAGAGAGAGAGAGAGAGAGAGGGGGGGGGTGGAGGTTAGCTACCATAATCATCATAACGCCAACACCTCCAAGCTCATCTTGTGTAGGGTCGGAGAAGATGGGGAGGGGGGAGGTTGTGGCCGCGGTGTGTGCTCGTGCTAGCCAAAGATAACACCAGACAGACAGAATCAGTGTGTGTGTGTGTGTGTGTGTGTGTGTGTGTGTGTATACATATCTTTAAATGGTCAGAGATGTGAAGGTGCAATAACATTATCTCTCTCAATAAGGTGTTTGGATAAAAAATAAAAAAGTGATTTCAACAGGCAATTAAAAAATGATCATGGTCGCCTTAACAAATACATCATGGCCGCGGTGAGATAAATGAAAACACCGACAGATAACTAAATGATTACTTAATAAAAAATCAATTAGTAAAGCACTGTTAAGTCCTACATATATGATATCAAATGTGTGGCCAGTTCAAAACACGTACATAGAGTGGCTAGACTTTCCGAATCAAGATCAGATATATAAATACATGAGGTGATAGTAAAGTTAATAAAGAAATTGCCTGTCTCTGTGGCAAGTAAAGAATCTGAGGCTTTGAACTTCATTAAAGCAGATTTCACTGTTCTTCCATAAGGCTCACCCACACGTCATAAAAGCACTCCTCATAAACTCCCACCACCGGTCCTGTGTGACATATCTCTGGCCTAACGCAATACCAACATCAACGATAATGGGCTGCTGGGAGTGTGGGTGGACTGATGCATCTATACTCCTCTAACTCTAACCTGGCCTAATATTGTCATCTCGCCATCTTGAATGCTGAGTTGTGGCGACAGATTAGCACTACACTATGATGCTACTTTGAAAGGAGTGCTATTGAAAAGATGTAGAGCCGCAGTATTGCCTGATGCTGCCACAGAGCTACCTGGTACGTGAAATAAGCTGCAAGAGGACGAAAATTTAGGCCAAGTTAAGGTGAAAGAACTATAGGAGAGATTCGTAGGCTATGTAAAGCTTCTGATACGTGTTGGTCCCTTCAGTCTGATGACGTAATTCACTGATTTACTCTTAACCCCTCCAGTTCAAAAAAACTCAAAAAAGGCTAAAAAAAAAATACGATTAACAAAAAATCAAAATACGTTATTGGATTCATGGGGATGAGAGAGAGAGAGAGAGAGAGAGAGAGAGAGAGAGAGAGCAATGGACCTAGCGAAAGGTCAAGCACGCAGACAGGGCGACATACACGACTAAACCAGCCAATGCCTTGGGGGGAAGGGAACGACCAGATACATAACGCGGATGGAGAGGGCAGGAAAACACGACCATGACGACCAGAGACAAGTGACAAGGTATACAAGGTGACGACTAAGGACAAGATATACAAGGGTGACGACTAAGGACGACAAGAAAGACGACGGTGACGAGTGAGCACGAAAAGATATACGACGGTGACGAGTAGCGGACGACAACATATGTAAAAGCCTCAGAACTATTCTTTTTTACACACTTGTTTGAGGGTAACCACATTAAAATTAACACCACATAAGACAATGGTGTGGTAATGGAGGCTGTGTATAACTCTTTCACTATGAATGGCCCCCAGACAGTTGAATAAAATCGTCAGGCAGTAACAAGACTAATATGAATACCTGTACTGAAACTTACTAGCATATGGAGAATCGTGTGCTTATAACTCCACGCTACTATGTTTTTTAAGGACGATAATGCAGATATAACAAGAAACACCTTTAAGTTCTTCACTACCATGTCATTTTTCTATTAATTATCCCTATCATCAAACGACTTCATTTACATAAGAAGAGTGTAGTCATTAAGGGATTGGAGAGTCTCAATTAATCTTAGTACGATTCACTTACTGTATATATCTTACTTCTTACTTCCGAAAGATGGTTTTATTTACCTTAAGAAATACCTGTCTTGGTGAAGTAGCTAATTCTTTAAGACGTCTGCCTAGGATGTTACAGGACTGGTCATTTAGGCCATATCTCCGTCCTGATCAGCCCATTAGTCTGCTTAGCCTGTTAACTGCCCCACCTCACCACTCCTCACCCACTTTTCTCGATCCTACAATGTGTTTATTTACTTATTCTTTTGGTCGTCATGCTCAGTTTTGTTCACTAGGTTACTCTTTGACGACTTCGTTACAATTCAGTTATTTTCCTGTTTCCACCAACGATTACATATTACCAGGACCTCCCTAGAGCGAGAAGTTAGAAGAAATGGCAAAGCTCTTCAGTTCTAGGATGTCAGTTTAAGTTCAATACTGATGCCTTCACAAGATTATGTCACCTGGGACACACCTACCGTGCTGTACGGATTAACGAAAGCTTTACCTTACACATCTTCAGGTGATTAAAACCTGCCCTATGACACATAAAACTGTTTGGACACATCTACAGTAAACTAAAACAGATCGCCATGGTAGGGACAAATTACACACACACACACACACACACACACACACACACACACACACACACACACACACACACATACACACACACGAATGTACGTATCTATGTATGCATCTTCAAAGGCACCACTGATAATGCAGCGGGTGAATTAAGCTCATGAAGAAGGCTGTTTGGTCTCTAGGTCTCTCAGTTTGCTCAGGGCCTCAGCACCTCCTCCGGGCCGGTCCCATCGCGTGCCCCGCCTGACGCCCAAGATTTATGACCGGGGCCGCGGGGGTCACGGGGTCAGGAGGGGAGGGGGTAGGAGAGGTCAGGCTGGGGTCAGGAGGTGAGGGGGGCACGGGGGTAGGGAGGTCAACACGTGTCACGGAGGGAGAAAGGTGGGAAGGAAAGGAAAATGGAAGAAGGGAGGATGATAAAGGAAGTGAAAAGGATAGTAATGGAAGAGGAGAGGATGAAAAATGGACGAGAAGATTAAGAGGAGGAGGTGAGAGTGAGAAAGAAAAAGGAAAGAAGCGTAAGGGAAGAGGAGGGAATGGTAAATAAACAGGAAGATGAGAGAGTAATGAAGAATGGGACAAGCAGGGTAAAGATAGTGGGAGAAGGACGCGTAGAAAATACGAAACAGGACGAGAAAGGTTTGAAGAAGAAAGAGGAGAACGGAGATGAAAGTTTGAGAAAATAGTTACTAATGAAGACAGAGAAGAAGAACTCGATGAAGGAGGAGGGGATGCGGACAAGGTTGATGAGGAAGTGGGAGCGTGGGAAAGAGGATGTTTGCATGGGAATACAGAGGATAAGAAGCAGAGGCCAAAGAAATGACACGGTTCAAGAAAATGAGAAGGTTTTATGAAGAGCACTGGGAGGATGGACAAGATAATGAGATAATGTAAAAGATAAAAACGACGACTGGAAACTAAAGAAGGGTGGAAGACGCGATAAGGAGAATCAGATCCAAAATGAAAATATAAGGATGATTAAGGCCTATAGGCAGAAACGTGTCTAGATTTTAAAAATAATAAAAAAATCATCCGATATTCCCTCTCTGTAGTTAAGTAGAGTTTGATACTAATGACATAAAAATGACAAATATACATAAGAGTTTGCGTTATCAAAGTAATACGCAAATCATTTCTCTCTCTCTCTCTCTCTCTCTCTCTCATACATATATTAAACTCCAGGTATTAAACATTCATTCGTCCCACCTGGATAACCAACAGCCAACGATAATAGAGGAGATTAGGTCAAACATATATAATCCAGGCCTCACGTGACACACCTGTTCTGGCGCCGCAACAACATAATCGCACGCTTACCTGCAAAAAAAGAAAGCTTCGTCACTACAGGTAATAATAATAAAAAAAAAAATAGTAATAAAAATAATACATACATAGAAAACTGGCAAATTCAGGACGCTTACATACAGAACATACAGAACACATACACACACACACACACACACACACACACACACACACACACACACACACACACCACTCCCCCATACCCTCCATTTAACGCAGTCCATCCCTTTTATTCTTTGCTTCCCATCCTGTCCATTAAAAACTACAATATCTACCTATTTATCCATCCATCTATCTATCTATCTAACCACCATCTCGTTAATATCCCCAAACCCATCGTTTTAATGACATTCCATCCTTTACTTTCCCTCCTATCCACTAAACCCTACGCCATCTATCCCTCTCCTTCCAACCACACTCTGAACAGCACGTCAGCTCCTTAGATCTGTCCTTTTACACAATGGTAGTAGATATCTCCTATCCTCCATCCCTTCCCACTCACTCTCCCCTCACTCATTCCCCACCAGCCCCATCCCTCCATCTACACTCCCTCACCTCCTACTCACGCTCCACTCCCTCACTACCAACCATCCGTCCAGCTATCCTCCTTTTCCGAAACCTATCCTTTCATCCAATTTACTCCCCCGGACCCCGCCCCTCCATCCATCCTCTATCTTCCGCCATGCATCCACTTCATCTTCTCACAGCATCACCTCCCTTCCACCTCTCCTCCTCTTCCCCAGCCTACCTTTCCATCCACCAACTCCTCACAGCCTCTTCACCTATCCTTTAACCCCTCATTCTCCACTTCCTCCCCCACCCTACCCCATCCCATCACCAACCCATCCTCCCTCCCCTCCACCCCACCCCATCACCACCCCTCCCTCCCTCCCTCCCTCCCCCTCCACTCCACTCCACAACCTTCCTTCCCTCTCACCTTCCATTTCCCCTCTCCCCACCCCACACCATCAATCCCCCTCCCCTCTCACCTTCCACTTCCCCTTCCCCCATCCCTCCCCAGAACTTCCCCTACCCCTTCCCCCTCCACTTCTCCCCCACCCCTTCCTCTACACCCTTACCCCAACGTTAATGACTAGGGTAATCTGGCACAATTCATCACCCAGCCCATTATCTCTACACGATATTACACTGTCGCTTTATTTTCACACACATCAAAGAGCCACACCTTTCTCCATTCTTCCCATTTTTTTCTTCTCTTCCCTCCTTCCTTCTCCTCTCCTCCTCCAACTCTTTTCTTCTTCTCTTTTTCATTCTCCTTTCCTCTTCCTCTTTTTGCCTTCTTTCTTCTTCTTCCTTCTCTCCTCCTTCCTCCTTTACTACCACCTATTTTTTTTTTTTTTTCATTCTTGCTTCTTACCCCTCCTTCTAACTTCCTTCCCCCTCATATTTGCACTTTTATCCCTTCCTCTCTTCTTCCCGGACAACAATCTTCTTCCACGTTCTCCTACCTCCCTCTTTCCTCTCTCTCTCTCTCTCTGCCTCCGGTATCCATTTTCTCTTTCTCTCCATCTACTCTCCTTATTAACACTTTCTTCCTTGCTCCTCCTTTTTCTCTCCCTGCCGCTCTTCACCTTCCTTCCTCTCTCCTCCCCTCTTCACTCTTCTAATCTCCCCTCCTGTCCTCTCCTCCCTTCTCAGCTCTTTCATCTCCTCTCCTCTCCTCCTCTCCCCTCTCCTCTCCAATCTTTAATCTCCTCTGCTCTCCTCACCCAATCCACAGACACATTAACAAGCCTCATTCCACAGCCTCCAACGACCCGCCTCACCCAAGATACCAAGGGTCAAGCCACGGATAAGAAAAGCAATCCACAGAGAGGTCCCTACCACTAATTACAAGGTGATTATATTAAATGGATAGTCACCTGCATCCTAACTACAAGAGCCTGACAACACATATTCTTGATTAAAGGTGGTGAAAGTACCTGGCCAGATTTGTAGAAGGAAAACTGATAATGCCGATTGTATTATGAGCAATGGGGAGGCTGTTAATGTTATTTGTAATATGAAAAACAACTGGAAAAAATACAAATACTGATTATCCTTCAACGATATTTATATGAGAAATGGTCAAAAACAAACTAGGAAAAATTATAATACCGGTACTACCTGTAATATAAAAAACTGTCGGTCAACCACTGGGGAGCTGATAATACTAAGTGAAAAATTAAAAACAGAATAATATGATCAGCCAAAAACTCTATACTATTTAAAATGTGAGAAAAAAAATCGTGTGAGAAACTCGTGGGTCGTAATAAGAGGGAAAGATGATTTAACAAAGGAATATATTCATCACTATTATATATTACTGAAATTACCCAGGTGGCTGAATAGGACGGCGGCGTTAGGTTTTGTGGTTGCGGTGGTTGCTGACAGATAGACCAACTCTCTCTCTCTCTCTCTCTCTCTCTCTCTCTCTCTCTCTCTCTCTCTCTCACTCTCTCTCTCTCTCTCTCTCAAGTCAAAGGTGAGTTGTTCCCCCTGTCATGTGCATTTCCTTTTCACCTCCCTAATTTAAGCCTAAATGATGACAAGTCTCTATTCACTGCTCCTTGATCTTCGCCCATTATACCATTCCATCATCATTCTCCCCACCACTCCTCACCTTCCCTCATCTTTCTCTCCCAATCCCTCGCTACCCCTGTCTCCCTCTACTCATCTTCCCTCCTCTTTATCACCATACCCATCACCATCTCAATCTTCCTCTTCTGTCTTCATTCCCTCATCCATATCACTCCATCCCTCATTAACCCTGTCTTCCTGTACTCGTTATCACTGCACCCTTCACTATCCCTGTCTTCCAACGCTCCTCACCTTCTCAGTCACTCCCAAACCCGGCCCTATCCTGATCCTGTGCCTCTCCGAAATCATCCCTCATCCCTCACCCTCCTCCGCGCCACGCCAAACACGGTGCACATCTACCCATATACACCCATCCACACCACCACACTGCCAGGAAGTACTGAAGCTCCGGAGGTGAGATTCTCGAAAGTATTTACAATCGATTCCCTGTCGTTACTTAAGATTTCTTTTTGCAGACAGGGCTAGAGGCTGGGGAAAAATCTTCACTCCCTTTTTCCTCATCCTTCCTGGGAGAATCAAACATATTTACGACTTGGAGTTTATCGTAAGTCTGTTTGTGAATCTGGTCCCTGGCTCGTATTCTCGATAGTAAAGGAGATTTCGTAGCACTTCTTCCTTTGCAATTTATTTTGCACATTACACCTTACCATCGTCTTACCATGTTACTTACGCAAATGATGTTGATATTAGGGAGACGTAACTTACATTCGAGACAACATCAAGGTAACATTGGCAAAGTAAGTAGGTAAGGGAGTGGCGTAACGAAGTCTGCCCCTGTGCCAACAAGACATTGGCTCCTTGTCCTCAGGGTGGGCGGGTGAAATGATAGGGAAATTTCTGAGCCGCCCCCTTTCCTTATCTCGCTATTTTACCTTCACCTCCCTTCCTTTCTTCCTCCATTTCCCGTTAGTTTCCTCCACTATTCCTCTGATATATCGTTTCAAAGGGAGTATAGCAGCCTGAGAGAGTTAACACAGCAATAACATCGTTCACAATTACACTGAAACCCAACACCTTTGCTCACCTTTAATTTACACACAGAATATAAGCGTCAATATTATGCTCTCATCCCGCCAGGTAAGCTCTCCTGAAGAAGCATCGCAACACTCCACCTGACAATCAACTGCAATTAATTAAGTCTGCATCATATATCAATTAATACAGCCAGGGAGCGTGCAACACATAATATGATATTGAGGATTCAGAGCCACAAGAGCAAAGGTCAAGGGATCCTCATACCTGTCAACTGTTTACGAAATGAAATTAATCTGAATATCTTAACAGCTCAATACCAACAACCAGCTCACACACACACACACACACACACACACACACACACACTAAAATGAACATGAAAGGTTGGTAGGCTGCAACACCATAATGCAAACCGCAAACAGCCGCCGCCATCACAACAGCGAAACACCACATCACCAACATACCACCACTACCACACCACAACCATCACAAACACAAAACAACCAGAAAACACTACAACCACAGAACAACAACGACCTAACTACAACACCACAACCACACCCCTACCACCACAGGAGCAGCTGCAGTAGCCTTACCGTATGTCACCATGAGGCTTCACCACCACCGCACCACCACAATCACACCATCACTACTGTAACTCTACCACAGCACAACACCACTACCACGTCAATACCACAGTCATATTGTGCGTCATTATCTGGAGTCAACACACCACAACGTCGCATCACCACAAAATCACTCATCATTATTACCACACCACAGCACTACAACATCAGCACCACAGGCTGAGCAGTAGTAGGCTAATCACTTATCATTAGCAGGCCTCAAGACAACACCACTACACCACAACCACACAACCACATCACATCAAAACACCACACCATACCACCCCACCATCACTACCACAACACCTCACGAACGCATCACATCACTACACCACCATTCGGTCATAACATCACAACACACCACCACAACACAACACCACCACATCATCACCCTAGTCACAGCAGCAGTGGGCCTATCATAAGTCATCAGTAGGCCCCTCCACCAAACAAGGGACCGGACACAAGGAGGGGAGATGACTGGAGATGACCCCACAACCTATCAACTCACCCCTGGTAGTCCTCAGCCTAACCCTCTGCACTTCACCCTCACTCACGACCGTCATCTTTACCTCTCACTCGCGCCTTCATCCTCACTCATTCATCTTTATTGGTCCAGTCCTCATCTTAACCTTCCCCTTCTCCCATCATCATCATCACCATCATCATCATCCATTATCATCATTACTTTTCACACTCCCGTTCATTCTCAGTTCCTCTCTTTTACTGATCTGCTTTTCATTTTAACTTCTGCACGTCCCCTACTCTCACCATCATCATTATCTTTATTCTCACTCACTTTTTCTTGTTCATTTCTTACCACATCCCATGCACTTAAACTTCAATCAACACCATTTTACCTTTCAACATGTTCTTTCATTCTGTCCTTCACCTTTACCGATCTGCTCCTCATTCTTATTCATGTTAGTTCCTCAAATTTTCTTATTCTCAGCGACTGGCCTTCCTTCTAAAGCCCAATTATTCCCTTTCATTATTCATTGTGTTTCACTTCTCACCTTCATTTGACCTCTCAGTTTCTTCTAATTTTCACTTTCTCTCTTCACTCTAACTTCAGCTCTTCACATACATCCACCTTCGTTCCAATCCTTTGTTTTTTTCATTACTTCCATTGCCATTCCACACCTTCATTTAGTTTCTTAATTCCATATTTTCATTCATCTTCTCCGTTTCTCCCTGAACTAAAAAAACGCTCGTCAAAAAGAAAACAGATGAGTTCAAAAATGCATCAGCCCATCCTCAGAGTTTACATGCTGTGTTTGTTAAAGGGTTCAAAAATTCTCCCACATATGAGTTTAAGTCACGAAATAATGACCACCGGTATTCTAGGTAACAATCCCAACTTACTGAAATTAAATACTGTACAAACAGGAAAATAACTACCTTCATAATTTACTTAAAGATTATTTACACGTGGCGAAACCTAATGAAGCCAACGTGTATAATAAACTAAATTATATGCTGTACAGTCAGTGAAATACCCAGCTTCCTAATCTGTTGCAAGATTATTTCCAAGTGGCGAAACTTAAGTCTTAACTAGAATACAGTGAATATCAGATTCTTCAACTTTTCCAAGATTATATTCTGGAAATCTTGTCAATATATTAATTTAGCTTACTGTCCATCCAGAACACGATACGTCACACTATATCATACTTAAAATCTTACCAATTCAATAAACTAAATCGAAATACAGACCTCAAAGAAAAGAAAAATATCAACACATTTTAAATCTTGCCACGAAGAATTATCAAGGAATTATCAAAACATCTTCGAATTGCAAACGAAAATACACAGCAATAATCCCGACACTGCCAGCGCCCAGAGTCACCTGCAGGCCTTCTCAAGTGACCACCAGTTTTTAATAAGAGTGGCCTGATGGAGAGAACACGTAGGGGTGAGAGTGAGGAGGCCGAGTGTGGGAAGTGAGATGAGGTGTAGATGGAATTGACGGTGGGGTTTGATTCTTTCTCTCTCTCTCTCTCTCTCTCTCTCTCTCTCTCCATGTATATCAACCAAAACACAAGGCAGGGGCGATGTCACAATCTATGGGTCGGTGCTCCTCCTTCCCACACACACACGCCCACACGCTCCCTTCATATGCATCTGCCATATTCCCCCCCCCCCCCTTCTCGGTTCCTGACAATTACCCGCCTCCACTACAGTCACATCCACCTCACCCACATCCACATCAGCATAATCACACCGCCCATAGCCACTGCACCCACATCCACTGTACCCACACCTACTTCCATTCTGTCGTCTATTTCAGCCACATCTGCATCTCTGCCACATCCACCTCATCCACATCCACATCAGTCACATCTCCACTTCCTCTCTCACCTGCATCACTTCACTCAACCCAGCCCATCTATCAACTCTTCCTTTCAGCCTGTAATCCTCAGACACTTATGTTTCCAGTATTCCTCTTTCATCTCAATTCCAGCATCTCTCTCTCTCTCTCTCTCTCTCTCTCTCTCTCTCTCTCTCTCTCTCCGTACCTTCAGTTTCGTTTCAATCTTCCTTGAGTCTGGTTCACTTCCTTCCACACAGATTAAGTACATCTCAAACGACAACAGTTCAATGTCTCTTAATTTATCCCAATGACGTAATTGTTCATATTTACAAGTGTGTATCTCAAACGTTAAAGCAGAGGGGGGGTGAAGGGTAAGGATGTCAGGCAAGGAGAGCGGGGTCGCTAATCCAAGCCTAACCCAAGATGCCTCAATAAATTAGATAATGATACTACACGGCAGGTAGAAAGAACTAGTGTGTCATTTCTTGAAACCTGTTCCATTCTCAGTCGCCCCGTCCTCATGATTCCTCTCAGACAAAGCCAAACCTGTCGCTGTGCAGAAAGTCATAAAGAAGCTCCCTAACACCTATTCCGCACCAATTTATTTCTGTATGTGCCATTTTCTTAACTGGTTTTATCTCATTTAAACAATCTGTCAATTATTCAAAAGGAATAAGTACGATCCAAGAGACTAATAAGGTGTAAAACGTAAAATAAATCACAAAGAAAGAGGTGTTAGGGAGCTTCCTCACCTTACGAGAATACTGGCCCTATTTATAAGAACGCCCTCCCCCTCTATTTACCTATGTTTTTCTACCAGGTCTCAGTAAACACTGAAAAAAAAAAAAAAAATAGTACCATATATATTTGTGTTCAACCGCTACCCGAAACTGACTTGGGAAACTTATGCTATCAAATGAATCGAAAAAGTCGTGACAATCTGAAACTAACCCCTGACTACTAAGGAAAAATGCTTCCGTAAAATCCTCCCTTACCAGGTCAAAATCTCTTCAATCTATTTCTCTGTCTTCCCAAGCACGTGCCCTGGTGGATCTCTCAAACTACCATTTGAGAAGCTTTTTTAGCATTATAACTCGGGACTACAGAGAGAGTAATGCTATTGGTATCAGAAACAGCAGCGATGGTACTGTAATCTCGCTTCAAGTTATGAGTGTCGAACTCTAAAGTGACTTGTTCAACACAGGAGGGCATCAAATTTATGGCTGGTTAGGTGCATCTCTCTCTATAAAAAAAAAAAAGAAAAAAAGAAAAAAAAAAGAAACAAAGACTTAGTAGCACCAGTTAGAGCATGAATTAAATGTATCATAAACATTCTGAGTACAGGTATTATTTAACTACTACACAGAACCTGTCACTGCCAAATTTAGAGATGACCCAGCACTGTCATGACTTTTCACTGTTCCACTCCACCGAAACAACTGGGTGGATCTGCTGCCAGGTTATACAAACGTCTCTCACCTCTCGCCCTACTCCGCGAAAGGAGGGTAGTGGACTACAGGAGAAGTTCAGCCAGCAGTCCACTGGGTTCACGTCCAGGGGGCACCACAACAACACCCAGGTAACTTCCGCCTCCCAATTTTGGAACCGCCACCTTACTCCACAAACTGCCTCACCCACAATCCTTACAAGTATGGCTGGCCTGTCTCAGTTACCCCATCTCAGCCATCCTAACCTGCTGATTCTCTCGTATATATAATTCACTAGCCTTTTCCCTTCTAGCCCGATTCACACCTATCCATATTACCTACACTCACTCACAGTACCTCCCTCAGTTCAACCCATGCAGTCTCCTCACCTGACCTATTCTCACCTGTTCCCACCTATCCCGTAGCTTCTTACTCACTTGTTCATCCTCACCTTTCTAATATTCCCTATTCACTCGCCAACCCCTTTCTACCCCGACCTACACCTGCCCACAGTATCATCACCTGTACTATCCTCACAGCCTCCTCACCTGATTTAATCTCACCTGTTCCCACATATCCGTGCCTTCTTGCCTATCCACCTGTCGTCACCTCCTTATCCACTTCACCTGATCCTTAACCACTCCATTCTGACGACGTTTTTTCCCACTTTGTGTTTGCTACTTATTGACGATTTTTCCGATTTATGTTCCCTACTTAGACATTACTTTATTCAGCTTTAGAATTTTTGAACTGGAGAGGTTAGATACAGCCTTAACCCCTTCAATCCCACAGCTCTATCTTAAGGTGACTAATAATAATAATAATAATAAAAGTGGAAGTGGCAGGACCATACTACAACCAGGTCCTCGAGTTGAAGGGATAAACACTCCTAGACACACACGCCTCATGAACGATGGTGTGAGAAAGTGACGTCACGCCCAACCTCGCCCATTTAGCACTGCAGGTGAGGAACACGACCCCAGGCGAGGTCAAAGGTCTGCACGCAGGGAAATCTTAGAACACGAGATGGCAGCCTTGAAGATTAACTAACCAAACACAAATACCACGAGGAAAAATTTATATGCCATTCAGACTTGGGGGACTGCTATAACTAAACAGGTAAATAAATAAATAAATAAAAGTTTTTCTGTGATCAATGATAAATAAAAGTCTAGTGGGATTCAAAATACAATAATGTCAACCAATCTGAATGTTGCGTGTGAAAAGATAAAGTGAAGCAAATGTGCACTGTTGTTTCATCGACAGCTGTTTCGTTAAATTTCTCACCCCTTACGATGAAGCAACCATCTACCTTAGTTTCAATGGCAGCTTTTCGCTTATCTACGCAACCATTTTCCTTCTCGCTTGGGAGTCATACAATGTAGTTCCAGAAGCTTATTGTTACACCAACCAAAGACTTTTTCTTCTCCCTTGTGATATTCTAACGGGGAAGCAGGCCTAGGGAGAAAGACAAGAACTGGGGGGAGGGGAGGCTGGGAAGGTACTGTATTATTGATGAGACTGCAGAGGCCAGATGACAGCGCCTTCCCTTAGCACGGCGGCAAACAGGCAGGCTTCCCCTCGCTAATGAAGCCTCAGATTACGCCGAGAGTTATGGGTGGAGGCTTCAGTGGTAGGAACGTGGTGGTTGTCTTTGGAGGAACGTAGTGATGATCTCTGGAGGAACGTTGTGGTGATCTTTGGAGGAACGTTGTGGTGATCTTTGGAGGAACGTTGTGGTGATCTTTGGAGGAACGTTGTGGTGATCTTTGGAGGAACGTTGTGGTGATCTTTGGAGGAACGTTGTGGTGATCTTTGGAGGAACGTTGTGGTGATCTTTGGAGGAACGTGGTGATGATTTTTGGAGGAACGTGGTGATAATTTTTGGAGGAACGTGGTGATAATTTTTGGAGGAACGTGGTGGTGATCTTTGGAGAGTTGGTGGAGGTACTGATGGCACGGCAGGCGGTGATCACGACGCTGTTCGGTGATACTGTTTAGTGATGAGTTGGGGGTAATTATAACCTCAGAGAACACAGGCATCCCAGGATAATATTTTTTTTTAACAGTAACAAAGGCGTTAGGATATCAGGGGACGAAATAAATCAGAGTGATGCAAAAGGTGAGGAACTGGAAAGACCTAATGAAAAAGTAATATTGTACATGAGGAAGGAACTACTGGTGAAAAATGAATTATCAACAGCGTACACAAAAAACCAAAGCAAATAAGTGGGAAGGAAAGTCAAGATGGGCGGTGAAAGGGCGGTACGAAATGCTGATAAAAAAATAAATAAATAATGCAAAAGTTGTGGGAGTGGAGAGACGTAATTGAAAAAATATGAATAATAAATAGAAGAAAGATGAATTACATTAACATATCTTACAAAAACAACATGAAAAATTGTAGCCTGAAGGAAAACTAAACGGCAAAGGAAACGGGAAGGGAAAAAATAAAAATAAACAGAACAATAAAACGATGTAAGAATCAGCTGAGACATGGAGAGGGAATTAGCTTAGGAGTAAAAGACAATGGTAAATGGAGGGAAGAGAATAAATATTAACAGTACGATAAAAGATAGAAGAATCGGCTGAGACAATGATAGGGAGATCAGCGCATATAAAGGCAAGCACTGCGTAACATCGGGCACAAAATAATTAAATGATAATCACAGTGACAGGGGCGTTCCTCTCTGGACTTTTACGATCATTGAGAACTGCAATCGTAATACATAAAGGAGCTTGGAAATTATCACAGCCGCCATTAAAGGCCATGAAGTGCAGCATCATTCAGGTGGGAGGACCTCAGAGGCAAAGAGACGAAGTGACCATGAGAGAGTTTTGATATCATAGGGATTCAGATCTTCTATTTTGAATTTTGTACGTACATCGCTAGCTGTCAATACGAATTATTTACGAACCTATCTTAAGGGATGGCAAATGTTGTCTAGTAAAATAATTATTGCTCAGTACCAGCCGCTCGTGGTAAAAAGCAGGGATAGTATAAAAAAAAAAAAAAAAAAAAAAAAGCAGAATGTAAAAAAATCCAAATCTTCTGGTATATGTAAAAAAAAAAAATTATGGGGTATGTAAAAACATCAAAATTTCCTGAGGTAATTTTTTTCCCGGGATGCGTTAAAAAATACAGACAGACAGACAGATAGACAGACAGATGAACAGATAGAGAGAGTGAGGTTAAAAAAATTTTCCCCACATTTCGTACTTTTTAACTAGGGTAAAATGAGGTACACTGGCAAATTTGCTTTTCGGTGGACACAAAACTTTTAATAATCAATTCTCCCGTATTCTTCTGTGAACCTAACAGCGAAAAATGAGCGTCTACCTGTGAGGCTTCATGATGGGGACTTGTATATTCCTCTGCTGACCTGCTGCAAAATGAACCCCGTAAAGGCGATGGTACGTTGGTTCGCCCTTCGACGTGGGGGTGCCTCATATATCGACATGATTATTGAGGGAGGTGATGGAAAAAGGTGGAGAATAGATATGGATATGAATAGATAAACAGATAGATAGACACATACATCTCCTGACTGACCTGCCGCAAATTGAACCCCCAGAAGGCGATGCTAGGTTCACTCGCCCTTGTGCCTGGAAGCGCCTCATATACTGGCATGGTTATTGAGGGAGGTGTTGAGAAAAAGGTGAACACACGCCTTGCCACGCCCTCCTTGGACCCCAGGGAACGACGAGGCAATACTAACACATCGTCAGGATAAATCTTTGGGCAGTGTATCCTCTGTGGTATAGGAGATTTCGTAACCCCTCTTCGTCAGTGATTTTTCTCGTTGGCTTTAGCCCTTTCGTGACACTAGTTAGGTATCTCTCCCCCAGTTAGCAATTCGTAACATTGCTTCACCAGTTATTTATCCCTCAATTCCTTCTACAGTGTTATTGGTTCAAACTGTGCTGATTCTGATAATTTATGTGGAAAAATACAAGATATATTAAGGTGGAAAATGGGGAAAATATCACTAAAGATGACCAGTTGGGAAAAAGAGACTGTAAGGAAGTAATACAGAGGTTTGCCAAGCCAACGAGAATGTGGGCCCAGCATCTCCGTCACACCTCATTCCCCTGACACTCTAGGCACGCCGGTAGGGCAGGGCATGGCAGGGTAGGGTAGGGTAGGGTAGGGCTTGTGTTGCTATGCAGTTAGTCTGACTCATCTCTCTAGGTCGTCACCCTGATAATATCCTCATCCCACCAGTGTCCCCACCCTACCAATGTCCTCATCCCACCAGTGTCCTCACCCTGCCAAAGTCCGCACCCCACCAATGTCCTCACCCTGCCAATGTCCTCACCCTGCCAAAGCCATCGCATCATGTGGTCTGATCCAAATCGCCATATGGCCACGTAGTCATGGTATCTGGTCAGGTCATCAACCTTATTAATTTTATCTACCCAGTCGCGTCGAAATTTACTGCGCTGGCTTTTTATGTTCACTTTTTCTTACTCCACAATTTAGCAACACATTATACGCAACATTTTAACGAATTATGTTGGCTTTTATCAGAACGTTTCAAGTTTGGCTGGTATTCTCGTCGGATGAGGAAGCTCCCTAACTCCTTTTCTAGAGCGACTTATTCTGTTTATTAACGTCTTACTGTCCTCTGCTTCAAATACCGCCTTACCATGCATAAATATCGTACAAATGGATATCAACCAGCCATATCCAAAAGTAAATCGCTAGGGAATAGGTGTTGGGGAGCGTCTTTTACCAACGAGAATAAGAGCCTATATCTACGCCTCGACAACTCTCACCGACGCGAAATACAAGACACCTGGAGAAAGAGACACGACGATATGAAAGACGTCAGTGGAGAAGGGGAGATAAAACCAACGTCTTTTAAAATACACACCTGTACATATAAATACCTGTACAAAATTAAATACTGTACCTATATACTTTGTACCTCACGATGTCTAAATAAAAAGTCCGAGGCAAGGAAAGACATAAAACTGGTAATTAACAGATTAGAAAATTAATATAAACAAAAAAACTATTGCCTATCAAATTAAACATCCTACTATGCATAAGTCTGTAATAAATAGTTGTATTTTAGCTGACACCGCCAAGACCATTTTTATACTTTTACATCGAAAGCTTTACCAGTAGAAGGATTAGACGTTGTGTGTGTGTGCGTGTGTGTGTGTGTGTGTGTGTGTGTGTGTGTGTGTGTGTGTGTGTGTGTGTGTGTGTGTGTGTGTGTGTGAGAGAGAGAGAGATTATCATAGTCGTGAATGGTGAGTTGCGAACACCAATACGCAGCCGCCAGTCACCCGCTGTTATATCATATTCGTAACATCTCTTCCTCAGCAATTTATTTTGCACATTACGTCTCAACTTCAAGCATCGTCGCAATTTCCGTAAGTACCGCACGAGACAAAATAGTGTAACATGCAAATTAAATCGCCAAGGAAGAGGGGTTACGAAATCTCCCAGGCGACTAGAAAATCGACAATAAAATCCCTATTTCAGATCAACTGCTTGATAAGGTAACAATAAAACATAGAAAACGTCCTCGGCTTGAAGGGGTTAATGAGTTAGTGTGTAAGACTGAGACACTAAAAACATGAAGCTTGTCTAAGAAGGAGCACCTGAACTTCAGAATTTAGCTCTATGACTGGCCAGGTACATCGACCTCAGCTTTTTCGTGAGGGAGGAGGTGTGCCAGTTAACGTAGGTCAGGGTGCGGCACGCGGCCAATTAATTTTACTCCTTTACTTTTACTTCTTTACTGATCAACTGCACTTCCCTCACTGCATCAGACAATTCAACGTTATGTTTGTACAGGAAAACAAAATAAAAGAGAGGAAAAGGCAAAACCAGGAAGAAAATTTATCACTATGCTCCAAATCCAATGTCCCATGTTCACAGGGTGCGATGAACAAGAGCAACGCACTTTGATCTTTTTGTGGACATGAATCAGAGGAGAAAGCAAGTCTGGGGCAATACCTCTCCCTGCCTTTCCTGTGCCATTAGTGCTACAAGGCTGCTGGCAATACACGTCGGGGCGTTAAGGTGTAGGCTTTTGATCTTGGGTATGGCGGTGACATCCCAAAGCACACCTGTACAGTATTCAGCCTCCCCCCTCCTATACACACACACACACACACACACACACACACACACACACACACACACACACACACTAATTTGCCTCTTATGACGTACAGATAGTAATTTGCCTCACCTGTCCCCTTGAAATCAGTCTACAGGAAAGTTACCCCTAAGTTATAAAAAGTTTGGCCAATTCACTTCAACGCCTGGAGGTACAGAGAGGGAGAAACGCACCTCTCGTTATTAATAAGTCACCTACCGTTATTAATAAGGCTGGAGGAAGAAACACACTTCTCGTTACCATTAAGTCACCCGTTGCTATTAGTAAAGTTGAAAGGAGAAACACAACTATCGTTATTAATAAAGTTCGAGGGAGAAACACACTGTCGTTAATAATAAACTTATCTCCATTATTAACGAAGAACACAAATTTCGACTGACAGGGGTGGATGGGAGTGGGTGGAAAATCTGTCGTCATGAATAGTGTTATCTTGACTGTTAAACAAACATCAATCGGCCAAGATGAAGTGAACAGTGCGGGAGGTAAACTGAAGTGATGCCAGGAAGGGGAGACACCTGGGAGGACTGTGGGGCCAGATGGGTTCACCTGTATGGAGGAGGGGGTTGTAGTTGGCCAGGTGAGGGATTCAGAGAGATAGGTAAATGTGTGTGTGTGTGTGTGTGTGTGTGTGTGTGTGTGTGTGTGTGTGTGTGTGTGTGTGTGTGTGTGTGTGTGTGTGTGTGTGTGTGTGTGTGTGTGTGTGTGTGTGTGTGTGTGTGTGTGTGTGTGTGTGTGTGTGTGTGTGTGTGTGTGTGTGTGTGTGTGTGTGTGTGTGTGTGTGTGTGTGTGTGTGTGTGTAACGAAAAAGAAACTAACAATGAGCAAATAACAGACAGAAGAGGTAGGTGAGGTGCAGGTGAGGGAAGGTAAGGGGAAGTTGCGAAGTAAAAGACAGGCGAAGGGGAAGGAGAAGAAGGGGTAGGGGAGGAGCAGGAGGAGGGGCTAAGAAGTACTGAGTAAGCTGCAGGTGTCTCAGCGAGGGGTGTGTAAGAGGTGAGATGGGTCGGGGGAAGGTGGAATGGAGAAGAGGGAAGGCAGGTACATGTATTCAGGTGTAAAGGGTTATGTAGGGGTTGGGATGGGGGGGGGGAGGGAAGAAAAAGGGGAAGGAAGAACTAGAGGAGGGAAGGGGAAAAGTCACGAAAAGAGAAACAAGAAAACTGAATGGTGCGAGGATAGAGTAAGGATGGAAAGGTGAAGGACGGAAAAGGAGGAGTGAAGAAGAGTGGGAAGGAGCCTGAGAGGGAAAGAGAGGGAGAAGGGAGAGGAGGGGGAAGGAGAAGAGCAGGGTGGAAAAGGGAGGACGGAAGGATAGGGGAAGGAAAGAACAAGGAGGAAGGAAGGAGAGGAGGTAGTGAAAAAGAATGTTCGGCAAGCTTTGACAGCAGTAAGATGGTCGGGAAGGTGTGGGTATGAGTGTGGATGCTGGAGTGGGTGTTAGGTATGTGGTGGCATGAGTGTCGGGGTTAGATGCAAAGTTACGTACAGTATGTGGAAGGGTGTGGGTAGTGCATGCAAAGTTAGTTATGTGGGAGGGTGTGGGTGATGGATGGAAGGCTGGTTATGTGGGTGGGTGGGCGTGATGGATGAAAAGTTGTTTATGTGGGAGAGTGTCAGTGCTGGTTAAAAAGCTGGGTATGTGCGCGAGTATGGGTGTTGGATGCAATGGTGATCATCTGGGAGAGTGTGGGTGTTGAGTATGTGGGAGGGTGCCGGTGCTGGACACAAAGCTGGTTATGTGGGTATGTGGGATGATGTGGGAGTTTTGATATAAAGTTGGGTATGTGGGAAGATCTCGACTCTGGGCATGTGGGGAAGGTGAGCATCAGGCAAGTACAGAGCAGGGGGACGCAGGACACTCTAATCGCGGGAGAGACGGGAAAGCATCACAAAGGAACCTTCTACTGATCGATTAGCTTCGCCAGGCTCCGTGTAATTATGAAGTGAATGAAGGAGCGGTGGGCGGGCGAGTTAATAAAGGTGGGGCGGGTCAGGCCAAACACCACACCAACACACCACACCAAGCATCACAACATCACACCATACTATCATACTGCACTATCACACCACACCATCATACCATACCATCACACCAAACCATCATACCACACCATCACGCAACAAAAGCTTTTGCAGATATCACACACACACACACACACACACACACACACACACACACACACACACACACACACACACACACACACACACACACCAAGAAATATAAATAGATGAAAAATGAGACAAAAGAATGACTGAGACTACCAAAACAGACAACTTCAAACGGGACGCGCTTAAACTGAAATTCTATATTCTAATTCTTTTTCCTATCTCTTATCTCACACACAAAAAATTACCGATCACCTGTCACATATGAATACAAAGAGGAGATATGAAGAGCATTAACAATTCAGTGGGGGATATGTTGCAGGGAGGCGACATGACCAATACAGACAGAGCATCCATAAACATACATACACACATACACAAATACACACATACATACACAGCAACAATAACGTATGACTACACTAAATAACATGTCGCCACAATACATACATACATACATATATACATACACACACACACAAATACAAAAACAACAGTAAAGTATGACTACACCGAAGAGCAAGTCGCCACAACAGGACACATCAATACACCAGCAAACACACGCATAAAAATATCAAGCACAAGCAATAAATACGTATATACATCAATATAAAAAGAGGGCGAAAAAGATGACTATGTTTTTTTCAATAAGGATGCTCTCCATATCGTGAAAAAAAAAAAAAAAAAAAAAGAGGGAACGAAATGAAAAAATACATCCATCATTTCTATCACCAAATAATTTCCCGCTTTCAAAAGGGCGCCTGAAATAGTGAAAATGTTTAGGTGGGCGTCTGGGCTTCCTCTGTGACCTTTTATCACCGTGGATGGCAGGTGAGGGGAAACAAGGTGGGGGGGGGGAGGAGAATGGAGGATGAAAGAGAGGAAGGAGAACGATGAGGACAGGAGAAGAAGAATGGGAAGACGAATAGACAGGAAGGAGCGAGGATGGGGAATATAAAACAAGGAGGGATGGCTGGGAAGAATGAGGGGCCGGAAAGAAAAGGCAGAATGATGGAAGGCAAGAAGGAATGGGGGAAGTGAAAGGATGAAGGACAGGGGACACACGAAAAGGCTGGTGAGAAATAAGGAGGGTCGTGTTAGGATGGGAGGAGGAGGGGAAGGAGAAAGACAAGAGGGGTGAGGGAGGGGAAAGAGGAACACAAGAAGGGTGAGGGAAGGAAAGGAAAACGACAAGAGGGGTGAGGGAGGGGAAGGAGAAAGACATGAAGGGTGAGGGAGGGAGGAAGATAAGTTGGGGAAAAACTAGGGAACAGAATGTGAAAGACAACAGAAAGGTTGGGGGAAAAAGAAAATGGGTGGAGGAGGAAGGCAAACGGCTCGAAAAGCGAAGCGTTAGACGAAATATTGAGAGGGACAAAAGGGGTGCAAAGAAAGGAGGGAAAGGGTAGGGATTTGGATGGGAAAGATGGAAGGGGTAAGACTGAAGGGGAACACTGTAGGAAATTGGAAGGGGGGGATACAGAGGAAATAGTTTGTTTTGTAATTACAGTTTTGTCTACAGTATATTTCAGTTAAGGGACTAAAAGAAGAGCAGCAAATGTTATGAGCTAGTCACACACACACACACACACACACACACACACACACACACACACACACACACACACACACACACCTACCTTTCACTTGCTCTTTGTGTGTGTGTGTGTGTGTGCTCTTTTTTACTCCTCAGTTTTTGTACAGTATGTTTCACCTTCTGTCCACCAACCGGCTCCCTTCAAACGCCCCCTTCGCTTTTTCCCAGCTTTGTGTTCATTACTGGACTCTTCCTGAAGGTATTATTTAAAGACTCAGTATTATTAACTCTGTGGGTAATGGTTAGGTCCGGACTTTCACCTTATTTATTCATTCATCTATTAATTTTTAACTTCTATCATTTACTCACTTTTATTACACCGGCTTCAGACCCAGCCCTTGTTAGGAGAAGATTGCTAGCTGACTGGGTGGCCTTAGACCGTGGCCAAGACGCCTGTGTATCCCCAGTGATCGGTGACGTTATACTAGTCAGGTGCAGTCTTACTATATCCTTTTCAATCTAACTTGGCCCATATTTGCCGTTTCTCCTTCGTGAATGTTGAGTTGTAACAAGAGATTAATGCTAGAATATGATGCTAGTCACCTGGTAGTGCTATGGAAAGGGGGTAGAGCCGTAGCACTAGCTTTTTCTGCCACTGATTTACGTGAAACATGTTGCAAGAGGACGAAAATCTGGACTAAGTTAGCGTGAAAGAACGACAGGCAGGTTCACAAACAGGGATCACACGAAAATCCCTACCATGGCTAAATCGTTTCAAGCCAGTCACACACACACACACACACACACACACACACACACACACACACACACACACACACACACACACACACAAATCCCACCAACCCACGCAACAACTGGGGCCGGTCTTGTAAAGCTAATGAATCTCTCGCATAATTTCCCATTCGTGCCTGGGAGGTTATTAAAGACCTGATAGGTGAAAAATGAGACGTCATGGGTCACAGTGAGGTCAGAAAGACTTAAGTGGACTTCAAAGATCGGTCTGATGATAAAATACTAAACAACAGAAGGTACAAGAAAAACACAAATGGTGTACGAAATTTTGTAAACAAAAGCCTAGACGATAATACTGATGAATTTTCGGTATCGTGAAAATATCATGGTTAATAAAGTATACATGGTTAATAAAGTATACATATGGTTAATAAAGTAAACGTGGCTAATAAAGTATACATACCGTGTGGTTAATAATGTATACGTGGTTAATAAAGTATACATATCACGTTAATAAAGTATAGATATCATGGTTACTAAAGTATACATGGTTAATAAAGCACATATATCAGCGTTAATAAGGTAAACGTGGATAATAATGTATATATACATGGTTAATACAGTATACACATCATGGCTAATAAAGCATACATATCATGCCTGGTCATTAAACTGGATAAGATACAGATAATCCCAAACGCTACAACAACGACCAACGAATATCCAGAAATAGAAAGTTTCATCCACACTAAGACACTGAACACCGACAAAAACCAGTACTGCACCGGTACCGATTTGTGATGAGCGGCTATAATGGAATGGTTTGCAGGAAAAAAAAAAAAAAAAAAAACGGGGGAGGGGGGCAAGATGTGTGCTGAAAATTCCTTGCCTCTTATTCTTCTAGCAAAAAGAAATCTAGGTTACGAAGCAGAATCGACGGTAAATATATCTGAGAGTCCCACCCCAGAGATGGGATGGGGTGTGAGGCAGACACAGAACATCTATCTATCTATCTATTGCCAGACGCCTCAATCCCGTTTGGGGTGGCCACAAACAAATCGCCTCCAAGTCGCCCTGTCCCCCACCATTTCACTGCCCTGCTCCCAACTCACACCCCCCTCTCTCATATACCTCTCCACCCCATCCCTCCATCTCATCCTCGGAGAACAACGGAGAGATAATATTCGTAGGAAGGCTAGGATGGGATGGAACAAGTTAACAGACATGAAATATGAGAAAACTGAGAAAGGCTTTCACCCTGCAGTGGACCTCCCCAGGGTGACGATGCTGATGATGGATGGTTAGGTGGGTGAGTAGTGGGCGGCTAGTAAGTATACATGAATGAATTTAATGGATCTCTGTAAACCCCCAAAGTTCTCTCATTTTATTCTCGATCTTGATACACACAACCTCGACATACTAGAAAAAAGAAAAAAAAGATTACAACGACAGGCTAACACACAACTGCATGTCTTCCAGAGAGAAAAGAAAATATTATACCTGGTGATAGATATTACCGGGCAAAGCATACGTTAAACACCATAATGACAAAGATAACTTTAGTATTAGGCTCCCGTTTAACGTCGGGCGATTTCATATAGCTGAGAGTGAGTCAATGGAGCCCGGGTGTTGAAAATGTCACCAGGAACCCTCTCATGGTCGGGACTAGTCTTGTATTTCTATTCCAGCTAAGAACAGACGATTTTATTCAGCCTAGAGTGAGTCCAAACAGCCTGAGAGACGGTATGGAGGACGCGGACAGGTGACAGCAAAGGTAATAAGCATGTGTGGCCAAATGTCAGTAAATATCCGATTAGTGGACATCAAGACTATAGAAATGGGACGGTGACTAAACAACTATATATGGATATGACAGCAAGGTCTGCATGACTGCCCTCCACACACACACACACACACACACACACACACACACACACACACACACACACACACACACACACACACGGCCATCCATCACCATTACCATCCCGTGTGTCAGGTTGTGGGCCAAAACATTAACATCTGTGTCGCTGGGAGCTGAGTCAACCACCCTCACCTTTAACTCTCCCTTTATTACCTTTGATCCATCCCACATTCTTTACTTTCCCCTTCCACTTTATGACTAAGCCTTTACCCCTCCCTCGTTCTTTATTTTCCCCTCTTCCACTTTATAATCTTGCCTTTATCCTTCCCTCATTCTTTACCTCGCCTCTCTCCCATTATGGTTTAGCCTCAATTCTAAACTTTGCCCTCACTCACTATCTTTTATCCACACACCAGTACTCAACCTCATCTCCATCTTTACTCTCGGCACTACTAATGACTACTTCCAGACAATGACGTGTATCTCAATTAAAATAAGCCACTATCAGACGGTTTTTATTCACCCTGGGATCGACTTCTCTTACTGAACGGATTAATGAACGTCCTAAGCACCTTTAACCCTCTCTCAGACGAAAGAAAGCGTCTGGAGATTAAAAGAATTAACACAAAAAATAAAGATAAATAAAAATATCAAGTTAATCTCTCTTGAAGTAATATTTATCAAAGAATCTTCATTTTCAGGTCAAATTATCTGTACCCATTCTCATCTTTATCTTCCACTCTTCTCATCTTTATCTTCCACTTCTCTTACCCTCATCTTCACCTTCACCTTCCACTTCTCTTACCCTCATCTTCACCTTCACCTTCCACTTCTCTTACCCTCATCTTCACCTTCACCTTCCATTTCTCTTACCCTCATCTTCGTCTTCACCTTCCACTTCTCTTATCCCCATCTCCATCTTCCGCTTCTATTACCCTCATCTTCACCTTCCACTTCTCGACTCTCATCTTATTTTTATCGTGCTAATCTCGCTCATCTGCATCTCCACTCACATCCCATGTTCATTTTCATTTCACACCTTCCCCCACCTGACCAGCTGAATCACATTAATGCATTTCTCTCTCTCTCTCTCTCTTCTTTCTCGTTACCCAGGGAACAAAATCAATTAACATCCCATTATCTCTTGTATTAAACTGAAACTCTTTTATTTTCCAGATCACAATTAAACTTCAAAAGACAACATGAAAAATATAATAGTTTTTTCTTGTGAATTTTTATAAACGTGGGATTAAACACGTAATAATTTTAGCTCCAAAAAGAACCCCAGAAGACAAAAATACATACAAATTCATGTGTTAATGCTAATAAGGATGTAATATTTTAAGCTGAAGGTAAAAACGCTTAAAACGATTAGCTAAAACGGGGCAAGACTAGAGAAGACAAAAATAAACACACACACACACACACACACACACGACCCACCCCTCCACTCACCCCCCCACAAACACACATACATGGCCCCCCCCCACACACACATACACTACCTCCCCCCCATACACTCAAAAGCTCAAAAACACAAATACATCACCTCCCACGTCAATTTCTATGAACGTGGAAGGAGAAAACGTCTTTATTAATTTAGACAGAAGGTAAAAATTACTTAGAAGAATAAGCTAAAAGGGGAACAGCACTAAATAAAGATAAAAATTCACAGATAATCATTAGGCCCCTGGAGAATAAATATATGGACGAGTGAACATATGGAGCTAATATTTTAAGCTTCTTTTTTACCATCTTGGAAAAACCTTAGCGTGACGCCTTTTGATCATAATCTGTCTTGAGGCGGTGGCAGATGATAAGAGGGGAAGCCGACGATGGAGACACGGCCAGGCTGAGTTTTCCCCTTGCCTTGTGTTATAATTTTAGCAATGCAATAATCAGTGGTGTGTGTGTCTATGTTTATCTCACTTTCTTCTTGACACACACACACACACACACACACACACAAGTACGTCCACATACATACATACATACACAGGTCACACACACACACACGCACACACACACACACACACACACACACACACACACACACACACAGGGCAACACGAACTTAGCACAAATCTAGCCTTCAAAATAGATCAATATTTTTTTTTTCTCTCTCTCTCTCTCTCAGCATAATCAGAAACAGATGGAAGGTTCTGGTCCAAGAGAGGGAAGAACTATGAACAAAACACAACCAACTCTCCTCTCACCAACCACTTCGCTCAGGTACGTCCGGCAGATCAGGAAACAAAAACTGCGTACCTGAAAGAAAGGAAACATTTATTAGTATGATGTTCAAGAACTGTAAATTTAAAATGGTGTGTGTGTGTGTGTGTGTGTGTGTGTGTGTGTGTGTGTGTGTGTGTGTGTGTGTGTGTGTGTGTGAGAGAGAGAGAGAGAGAGAGAGAGAGAGAGAGAGAGAGAGAGAGAGAGAGAGAGGATCGTCAACCACTAAGTTCGCCAGTTAACATCACACCTACACTTTGTATTCATCAGCATATACGAAATTCTATCCCAATTTTGTATCTGTGTAGTCCATATTCTTCCAGGAAAACCAATGTGCCTGCGACAGGGGAGGGAGGGAAGAGTAGCAAGGGAGGAAGAAAGGTGAAAGAGAGGGAGAGTAGCGTAGCAAGGGAGGTATAAAGGTCAATGCTCCCTTGCTCCCTGACAGCACAACGTCCAAGACTTACTCACAGGCATCTAATTCTAAAAACGCCACTAAATGGTTCGAGTACGGTATATATCTAGAAAATATACATCATATATCTAAGGACTGTCGAAAGAAGACAAAATATACACACCTAGGACCTCTAAAAAAAAAAAAAAAAAAAAAAAGAATGAAAGAACACAACATCTAGAAATCAATGTGTGGGGAGATAGAGCAGCATAAAAAAAAACTCTAACAACAGCCCAAGTCCCAAGAATCTAAGGTACCAAAAACTAATCGCGAACAGAAAACAATACGACCCGCATCAGTGAGTGAGGTAACGCAGCACGAAGACCCAAAACAACCTCGGGAGAATGCTAGGTATGGTGAAGGGATCGTGGGTAGTTCAGTGGCCAGCTTCCCTATATCACGTGCCCTGCAGCCCTGTCATGTCACCCTTTGTCACAAGTGTCACCTCAAATTCTGCCACCATACCAGCCAATACCATTACTCTTACATCAGTGTCACTCCCAATTCTACCACCATAACAACCAATGTCATCGCCTTTACATCATCCAACCCTGGAGTCGTATTCTGAGTGACGGAACATTTCGTAATATCTCTTCCTTGGCGATTTATGTTGGACTCTGCACCTCCCTATCCCCTTCCATGATACTTATGCACACTGTTTTGATATTAAACTAAATAACATACCAGTACATGTGACTGGAGACACTAAGGATCTCGTTTGGGTTACAACTATTTTCAAAGAGGAAGACATCTATTAGCAGAAGTTGAGATGGCTAGCCTCGGATTTATAACAATAATCAAACTTCAGTGTCTGACTTACAATCATCACCATCACAACAATCCAATCATCCCACCTGATCCACGTTAAACACCTGGCCATCCAACCATCCTACCTGATCCACGTTGAGCACCTGGCCATCCAATCATCCCACCTGATCTACGTTAAACACCTGCCTATCTAATCACCCCAGCTGATCTTCGTTAAACACCTGGCCATCCAATCATCCTACCTGATCCACGTTAAAAACCTGGCCATCACAAACACGGCCATCTGTGTCTGTCTCTCCTTCCCCATATGGCATAACAACTACCAAGAGCCGTGAACCATCGAATAGGCACCCCATCCTGCCAACACAATGGGGCAGGAGGCGTCGATAGGGCCATCTAGCACGCTGTTCGGCCCGGTTATCAGGCCCCGACATCGCCCCGCTACACGAGTATAAATACCAGGGAACAAAGCGGGGAGTCCTCAGTCGCCTCCTTTCAAGGGATGGAGACGCTGTGTCGGGGAGTCTAACCTGTCCCCGGCCTGACGTTGATGCCCTGTGACGAGCTCAGATGAAGGCGAACCCAGTAGGGGAGGAAGATTAAGTAGAAGAATAGGGAAGGCACTGTAAAGCTTAAGTCACTGTCAGTTTATGGCTAGGGTATACAAGACACACTGATACCCTGGGACTACTATTGTTCAGACAAGAGGTATTTATGGAATGTGGGTGGCAACTAAAGCGAGATAAAACACTGAATGCTTGGGAATCGTTGGATGATTTCCATCTATGTCTTAGCTTCTCCTGACCAGAAACATTATATACTATAAATGTTCTTTTCCCTGACAAGAAATGTTCAATACCATGTAAAAAGTGACTCCCTATCACCCAACTACCGTGATCATAAAGCTCAGTGTAGGCTAACATGCAATTCTGACCTAACTACTGGCTTCTGGTGTAAAGCAACTTGTGCCAGAATAAACTTAACCCCACCAATGCCAGTTTTTTTTTTTTTTTCCAAACTGAAGATAATGCGCATGTGTGTAATAAAAATAAATACAGCTGTCTCATTCGAAAATAAGTTAATGGGGACAGTTTTCAAACTCTCACTAAACGACAGGCCCACACACACACACACACATATATATATATATATATATATATATATATATATATATATATATATATATATATGAGGGGGACAAGAGGCATGAACCTTCATAGACAATGGCCACTGTCATACATATTAACAAACATGGATATTTAGTCTTGTATCGTAAGGAAAGAGAATCTGGATACAGTAAGAGACAAAGGCAGAAGAGGACAGAGAAAGAGAGAGAGGCGATCACGAGGGCAAGCGAGGTTGAACCCAGGGATAGGCACTGACACTTCGCTCTCCAGTAATATTTCATGGTTAAAGGCGAGAAGGCGGTGGGGTGGCGTCCAGCGCTCTGCCCACCATCATACTCTTATAAGCCAGCTGGGTGGGGTCCGAGGCGTCTTGGGTACACCTCCCTCGGTTATCTTTACACACAGTATCGTAGTCGTAAGTGGCTTTGGAGACTTCTTGACACCTTTCCCTTAGCGATTTATTCTGCAGATTACATATTCCTTGTTACACTCATACTGACATAACCCAGTTTGCGGGCTCCTGGCCTTTGGTTCCTTCTTCCTTGCATAAATAAAAAAAAAAAAAAAAAAGAGGTTAGGTGGGCAGCCTATGCCTTGGGGCAAACACACAACGTTATCTTTACAGTGTCGTGTGTCAAATGGCTTTGGAAATATCGTCATATCTCAACCTCAGCGATTTATTCTGAGTTGTATAATCTGCAACTGTATTCAGTCTGTATCTGGTCCACCGGACCTTCTCAGGGGGAGAGTGGCAGCCAGAAAAACCCCTTCACCATGCCGATGAGGTACGAACAGGAAGGTTGATAAGACGGAATAAGAAAATAAATCGCTAAGAAGTGCTACGAAACCATCTTTGCCACCTATAATACTACTCACAAAGCCATGCACCATCACACACAAGACTCTCGACTTTATAACAAGAGACGAGGCTCCCCTGCACTGTGCACTTCTTCTTCCTCTTCTTTTATGCTGAGACGATGGAACCCAAGGATGGAAGGCACCAATGTTGTTTCCTCCGAGAAAGAAAAAAAAAAAACTAAAATAAAAAAAAAGAGAGCCAAATTCCAAGCCGAGTAATTTTAGAGATGTCTCTTTATATTGCGTTTAAAAGACTAGCGATCATAGGCAACTGGGCGACAACACCATACGAGTACTGAGTCGCTTATTCCCCCCAGCGTATTTAACACTACTCACTGCCCTAGTTTTCAACAGTTTTTTAAGCGTCAACAGCCATAAGAGACACGATACAGCCAACGAGTACACAGTGATTATATTACAGGCAATAAGTACACAGTGATTCCGTTACAGTCAATAAGTACAGAGTGATTACGTGAGTCTACCTGTAAAGATAAAGACATTTCACGGTATCATTACTTCTGTTTGGGCGTTGTTTTCAGCCTTTAAGTATACCTCATCTAGACCCATGCGTACCTGACCACTGCCGTATCTTTCATCAATTCCAGATGCTTTTACTTAACCAAAGGAGAGTTCATGGGTCTGAAACGCCTCTGGTCTTTGTCAGTGCTTCGTATCCCATTCAAACCCACGTGTAGACCTATTTCACTATTTTATTCTGACCACCGCCACACGATTTATTCAGCCGGGTCTAAATCGGGCCGAAATGTCTACTTTATTCTCTTTCACTTAATTCTGGCCATTTCCCAAAGATTTAACTCAGTTCACAAGAGGGTTTTCACACTGGGGAGGTTAAATATAGAGTAAACAAACCCCTTCAGTTTTAGACATCTTTTTCAAGGGTAATAAAATCGCCTGGCAGAAGCGAGAATAATCCAAAATACGTCACCCGGATGACAGGGGTTAATAATGGCTACCACTACCCCACCCAGCCCAGGAAAAAAAGAAAAATAAATATCCTAAGCTGAACAGGATCTTTAGGAACTTGCAAGGAAAAAAGAATGCGCTACTGGACTGCTTGATTTAAAAGGTATTATACACAAGTCCCGTCCTCATAAAAACAGAAGGAAAAATTAAGAAAAGGATATCATGGGATTCAGCATGGTAAGAGAGTCTGTAAATACAATCCCCTGACCATAAAAACCTCAAATAAAACAGAAGGATACGTCACAGGATTCAATAAGCTAAGAGTTTTTATGAATACACTCCCCCGCTCATATAAGTAGCGAGAATACAAAAGACCAACACATCATCGAATTCAATTAACTACGAGGCTTTATAAATACAATCCCGAGCTACGAGGCTTTATAAATATTATCCCCAGGTCATGTAACAAGCCGAAACACACCCGCGTCCGCTGTTGCTCGAGGACGCGGCCACAAACAATCCCTCCTGCGTGTCTGCGTCAATTAAGCAACAATGGAGCTCTCAATCCCAAAGCTCTTAGTATTCTATCGGTGCCACCGGTCGAGCAGGGCGGAAGGTTGAAAAAGGGCAAGAGGTGGGGGCCTGCGTATCTTGGGTGGAGGGAGAGGGGTGTGGAGAAGGGGGAAAGGGTAGGGGATTGATGGGGAAATGGATAGGGAGAGTAGGAAGGACCGAAGGAGGGATGGGGTAAGGGACAGTTGTGGAGAGGGATAGAGAGAACAGGAAGAGAGCCAGGGATAGGAGAGAACTTGAAGCGAAGGGATGGGATGGGGAGTGGAAACGGAAAGGGGTACAGGGAACAGAAAGACAAACAGTGTGAGATGCGAGAAGGGGGCGAGGAAGGGAAAGATTGGAGGGATGCTGATAAAGAATGGGAACCAGGTTAAAGGATGGAGATAGGGAGGTGGTAGGGGGAGGGAGAGAGGCAATATAAATGAAATAGGTACGTGTAGTACAGGGAGAGGTCCAGGTAGGTGATTAAGGCGGGCAGGTAGTTAATGGTGATAAAGGGAGGAAGGCAGGTAGGTGATGGAAACAGGGACAGGTATAGTGCACAGGCAAGCATGTTATCTATCTATCTATCTAGAGAGGGAGAGAGAGAGAGACAGAGAGAGAGAGAGAGAGAGAGGAGGGGGGGGGCGGCTGAAGTGAAGGCAGAGAGGGCAAGAAGAGATAGAGACAATGCCACTTTAAGCAGACTGAGGTGAAATACGAATGGTGTCTGCATAAATCATTGCCTCACACAGCATCTAATATTACACACGCATCCCTCCAATGAAACCCAACCCGAAAATAACCCCACCAGAAATAAACCAGCTAGTATTAAAGAGCATATGGTTTCAGATTCAAGCGGGCGTACGTATAATGGGCTTCAAGATGATGAAAATAAATGATAACATAAATGTACAATGATTAATGTATGGGTGACTTTTTTGGGGGGGTAATTAAGGTCTAAAATATGATGACGTCTGATTGCTATTTTTCCCCTACTTTTGGAAATTTTTTATCAATATTTTGGGCCACCTACTTTTTTGTGAAGGGGTTAATGAAGGCAATATCCAACCCCTTCTGTTGAGAGAGAGAGAGAGAGAGAGAGAGAGAGAGAGAGAGAGAGAGAGGGGCCCATATAAACAAGAGTCTGGCGGTACAGGACAAAAAGAAAAAAATAATGTCCTTGGATTGAAGGGGTTATGTTTACGGAGATCAGAATTCAAGGAGACAGGGATTATAAGATGATACTGGAGAAACACTGGCGAGACTCGAAGGTCCGTAGTCTCCCTAACATCTTTTCCTAAGTGATTTGTTTTGCTTATTACACCTTATTATCCTCCTCTGTGTTGTGCAAGTACTTCGCTCCGCTTTACACTAACAGCGTAAATATGGACATTAATCAGCCATGAAAATAAATCGCTGAGGAAGAGGTGCAAGCGCTCCTCCTTACCCGACGAGATAATGGACGTAAGAGACTGGAAAATAAATATAGCCACATATTTAATACATGTTCAGGTGGGACCCGCTGGGAAGAGAGAGAGAACATGAATATAAGACAGAAGATAAAGTTATTCCTAAGTTTCTCGAAGGAAAGACACACACGTACACCTCTCACCTTCACGTACACCTGTCGACCGTGCATGTTTCCGTACCATCCTCCTCTTCCTCCCTCTCTCTCTCTCTCTCTCTCTCTCTCTCTCATCTATCTACATGCCCTTTATATTTCGTTTAAACTTTTACTCTTCCCATGTATCTGGTTCCCCTTCCCTCCTGTTTCTTGCTCTTTCCGCTCTCTTATTTCTCTGCCTTTACCTTTGTTGGCCAGACATCTCTATTTCTCACCTTTCTTCTCTCTTTTCTCACACATTTCACCATTTTGCTCTCTCACGTCTCCGTCCTCCCCTTACACAACTTTTTTGTTTTTGTTTTTTTGCTTCCTCCTCCTTTCTCAATATCTGTCCCCGATTTTCCGTTTCCACACCTTTACTTTTTCCAATATCCTAAGTCCACTACTCTCTCAAATTGAACTATATTTCTCTCTCTCTCTCTCTCTCTCTCTCTCTCTCTCTCTCTCTCTCTCTCTCTCACCTGTAGACTCTGTGACAAGCAGGTGAGCGATGTACATAAACAGGAGTGAGAGCTTGTCGTGTGTGTGTGTGTGTGTGTGTGTGTGTGTGTGTGTGTGTGTGTGTGTGTGTGTGTGTGTGTGTGTGTGTGTGTGTGTGTGTGTGTGTGTGTGTGTGTGTGTGTGTGTGTGTGTGTGTGTGTGTGTGTGTGTGTGTGTGTGTGTGTGTGTGTGTGTGTGTGTGTGTGTGTGTGTGTGTGTGTGTGTGTGTGTGTGTGTGTGTGTGTGTGTGTGTGTGTGTGTGTGTGTGTGTGTGTGTGTGTGTGTGTGTGTGTGTGTGTGTGTGTGTGTGTGTGTGTGTGTGTGTGTGTGTGTGTGTGTGTGTGTGTGTGTGTGTGTGTGTGTGTGTGTGTGTGTGTGTGTGTGTGTGTGTGTGTGTGTGTGTGTGTGTGTGTGTGTGTGTGTGTGTGTGTGTGTGTGTGTGTGTGTGTGTGTGTGTGTGTGTGTGTGTGTGTGTGTGTGTGTGTGTGTGTGTGTGTGTGTGTGTGTGTGTGTGTGTGTGTGTTAGCTGCAGTCGTTTTTCATATATGCACTCAAAAATGGTCCTATTAAAGCGAACAAAATCGTCCATTGGCGGCCTGACTTACATACAAACACACGCCATCGCAGTGAAAGACCTAACCTTACTTAATTAACCTCCCACTACACACTCCTGATATGATAAGGATTGACAATAAAAAAAAAACTGGAAAACATACTCTGGAAAGCTATAACACACACACACACACACACACACACACACACACACACACACACACACACACACACACGGCCCTCGGTCACTACTAAATAATATATAAGGCGAACAAATATTAATTCTTATCAACAGTTCTAATTTGGCTTAAAAGGATGAGCTTTTTTTTTTTTTTTCCGGACATCATTTTTTTTTTTTTTTCCACAGTTCAAAGCTTTCCTTGAGTTCAAAGCTCTTTTTTTCAGGGTTAAAAGAGTTTCCCTCAGAGTTAATTTTTTTCCCTAGCTGCTCCAACCTTTATCTGATGTTATTCTTAATTGTTGCGACGGCTGTAAAAGTTCCCTAAAACCGCACCTAATCTCTCCTCTTGGTCTGGCATTTACTCGTATATTCTTTCTATTTTTTTCTAATCACAGTCGGGGAATCGAATACATTCCTGTTTATTATTACGAAGAGTAATAAAAACTTAGGAAACATGGCCTAAACCTTCACTCATTATGGTTCTGGTATCCATGTAATTTCTTCCTTCGTGTCTACTTTATATTTACAGTTTTTCGTTACTCAAACACCCTCGTTGTAATATTTACCTGCTTTCTGCCTCCACCCACCTCCTCACCCTCTTGGCAACGTCACACCTCAGCTCTCTACCCTCTGGATATGTTGGGTGGGAGAGAAACACAGGTTAGAACTTGAATCCTTTATTACCTCTTACGTATCGGGCAGCGCAGAACCCAACTTGAGAGAGGCTCAACAAGAAGTGACGGAGCTGAGACACTTACACCCTTGTTCAGTCTCTCTCAAGATGGGTTCTGTTCAGCCCGAAACGGTACAGAAAATAAAGAATTCATGCTCTCCCTTGTCTCTCTCTCTTCCACCCAACATTTCCACTTGTCGCACCCCCACCCTCTCTTGTCCATCCACACCCTCCATACCTGGTTATTATGTACTCGGGAGAAAGCTGCTCTCTTGTCTGTCTCTGCCTCATGATCACAACTTTCTATCTCCATTTTAACTTCTTTACTATAACGTCTTTTCTTTGTCTTTTTCCTTCTACAATCTTCCTCAGACAGACCTGTAGTAGTGGGCGGGTTTAACTGTCCCTATTAAACCTTCCAATATGACGGTATTTTTTTTTTTTTGAGGGGAGGGGGGGCTATTGAAAAACGCCTCTTGAAGAAATACTTAACTAAATTCCTTGCTCTATTTTTTTCATTCCATTCACTGTTTCCCTCTCTCATTCACTCAGCCCGCTCAACATTTCAAGCAGCCACCTTCTTCATGTTTTTTTTTTTTCCTGACCTTAATCAATGTTCTAAATGTTAACACCATCTACCTCACTCCGTCCATCCACCCTTTATCAGGTCACTGCCCTCCTTGTTCTAATCTGGTGACCTTAATATCTGCCCCAATATATACGTTTCTACCACACTCATACTCCATATCTACATATCTACGCCATTCATACTCCATCATCTACTGTACGCCACTAACACTCCATCTACATTTCTACGTCACTCACACTCCATCATCTACCACTCTACACCACTCACACTCCATCATCTACATTTCTACGCCACTCACACTCCATCATCTACCACTCTAAGCCACTCACACTCCATCACCTACCATTCTACGCCACTCACACTCCATCATCTACCACTCTACGCCACTCATGTAACCCTCGGCCAGGTCACTCCCTCCACCACCTCACTCCACCTCACCACAGCCGCTCAGGTGGAAAAGAGATAAAACAGTGGTCGAATTTCCTTCCCATTTCCGCCCCGTTTTAAAGGCGCTGGATCCCTGCACGGCTATTATTGGGCTGTCAATTTTCAGAGTTTGCCGACAGTTTTACCTCTGTTTTGGAAGCAGGATTTTCTATGGTGTTGAGAAGTTTGGGAGCAGGATTTTCTGGGGTGTTGAGAAGTTTTGGGAGTAGGGTTTTTTTTGGGGAGCAGGATTTTCTAGGCCGTTATAAAGTTTTGGGAGCAGGATTTTCTGGGGTATTGTGAAGTTTTGGGAGCAGGATTTCCTAGGGTGTTTTAAAGTTTTGGGAGCAGGATTTCCTAGGGTGTTTTAAAGTTTTGGGAGCAGGATTTTTTTAGGCTGTTGTGAAGCTTTGGGAGTAGTTTCCTGGGGTGCTGTGTAGTTTTGGGAGCAGGATTTTTTGGGGTGTTGTGAAGGCTTGGATGCAGGATTTTGTGGCGTGTTATGACGGTACTATATTTTCCAGCACACTCACTGCACTTGCTTTTGCCACTTTATAACGAAATACTGTGGTTAATATTACCCTGCATTACTTTACTGTCTTTACTGTACGGCTTATAAGCTTTGTAAATACCAAACGATTTTATCTAGTCGGAAGATACCCCAGACTCAGATATGTAGGGCAAAATGTAATATTGTGACTCGGTCTTTATATAAGTCACTAAATCCATCTGGTCGACGTATCAATGAATATGTTTAAGTCCGCATACCATAAAATTTCGCCATGTCATAATTGTGTCTATACTTTAACGATGATACGCACAAAGTAACATGTATTTTCTTTTTATTTTTAGAGCATCATCTTCTCTTAAAACTAATTACCCTGACCCATTCTTTTAAACGACTTCCTCTATTCATTTTCTAACACTGAAGATATGTGACAGAAACAATGATATCACTTAAATAACGCTACATATAACCACAGACGTATAAAGCTCTCTCAATCGCTAGTAGTTCTGTAAGTGTATAATATGTGAGGCAGTAACAACAGCCAACACCCGACTCTGCCACTCCACACCTGACCGCACGAAGGTGTAATTAATCAAGCCAATAATTCCATACCATTTACACCAGCTCTTAACAATAATCAATAGTTCAGATACGGGTTTAATATCAAAGTATTCCCTTCAGTATTTACGGTAAAGCTTCCAACTCCTCCAAGAGATAAACAGGAAATCTTAACACAATATCAGGTAAAACTTTTCAGCCTTTGCACTTAATATTAATACTCATTCTTGATTAATATTATGGAACGTATGACCCAAGACTTTTGAAAAACTATTACGTACATCGAAGCGGTACTAATATCCAATCAGTATCCACCCAGTACCAGTATCCGCCCAGTACCAGTATCCCACCCAGTACCAGTATCCGCCCAGTACCAGTATCCACCCAGTACCAGTATCCCACCCAGTACCAGCATCCGCCCAGTACCAGTATTCACCCAGTACCAGTATCCACCCAGTACCAGTATCCCACCCAATATCAGTATCCCACACAGTACCAGTATCCACCCAGTACCAGTATCCACCCAGTACCAGCATCCGCCCAGTACCAGTATCCACCCAGTACCAGTATCCACCCAGTTCCAGTATCCCACTCAGTACCACTATCCACCCAGTACCACTATCCCACTTAGTACCGGTAACCACCCAGTACCAGTACCCACCCAGTACCTGTTACCTTGTGCCCGTAAGTCAGCCACCGAAGCGAAGCGAGACGGAGGGGGGGGAGCTGCCTGTCTGTCTGTACGTTTCTCTCTCTCTCTCTCTCTCTCTCTCTCTCTAATGTACGCACTTTCCTCTCCACTATCTTCTCGTTCCTCTCTCTCTCTCTCTCTCTCTCTCTCTCACCTACCTCCCTGATGCACTTACTTTCCTCTCTACCGCCTTTTCTCTCCCTCCCTCCTTTTCCTACCTCTCTACCGCACGTACTTTTCCTCCCCTCTCCCTTAAGTTATTCTCTCTCCTCCTCTTCTTCCTCTTCTCTCTCTTGTGCATTTCATATTCCTTTCTCCTCCAATAAAATTCTTTCTCTCCTCCTCTGTCCTGTTTTCCTACCCTTCCAATGCACGTACTTTCCTCATCTCTTTCTTGCTCCCCCCTCTCTCTCCTCCCTCCCTTAGGCACGTACACTCCTCTCCACAAACTTTTTTCTCCCTGTCTCTCGTCTCGCCTCGTCTCCTCTGCTCTTCCCTCTTTCCCTTCTCTCCTTTAGGTACAAACTCTCCCCTCCCTCGGACTTTTTTTCTCTCATCTCTCGTCTCGTCTCGTCTCGTCTCCCATCGGTCTGGCTCCCTAATTGGGCTCCTCTTCTCCGCTACTCTGCCCACGGATATTGCAGCGAGAGTCAACTTTGAAAGAGACTTGATTGCACCTCACACCATACCATTATCACATCGCAGCGCTTAACGATTATGAGGCACGGCAGTAGCGCCAAATTAAACCACGAATTTACACACGGCGAGATGGGATGTTCTTCAATTCACGAAAAGAAAATAAGAAGAACAGGATAGCATTCGCGGATGGAATAAATGATACAACTGCAATGAAAAAAAAAAAAAAATGCAATTATCAATGAAGCACCAAATTAAACCAAGAATATATACAAGGCGAAATGGGATGTTCTTCAACTCACGAAAAAGTATGAAAAAAGACAGTACTGATGGAATAAACAGCATAATTCTGGAGTGAAAAAAAAAAAAAATTGTAATTATCATTGAAGCGCCAAGTTAAACCACCAATTTATACAAGGCGAGATGGAATGTTCTTCAATTCACGAAAAAAAAAAAAGTTACGAAAAACAAGATAGCGTTAGTGATTGGAATAAATGAGATAATCCTAGAGTGAAACGAAAAGGAACATAACCCTGTAAAAAAAAATAAATCACGCATCTGTACAAGGCAAGATGGGATGTTCTTCACGAAAATATACGAAAAACAAGACATTTTCGTGGTTGATAATATAACCTTAGACAGAAATAAAATTGTAATTAATATTGCAGCACACAATTACAGCACAAATCTTTATATAGGAAGAAGTGAGGTTGTTGAATTTAGGACAAAAATGAGAGAGAGAGAGAGAGAGAGAGAGAGAGAGAGAGAGAGAGAGAGAGAGAGAGAGAGAGAGAGAGAGAGAGAGAGAGAGAGAGAGATGAAGACCGGAGGAAGGAAAATAAAAAAAGAAGGGGAAGAGAGGAAAGAGAGGGTAAAGAAAAGGGAAAGGGAAGGGGAGACCAAGAGAAAAGAGAAAAGTGAAGAAAGAGAGTCGTTATTACTGACTGGAGAAATAGAGGGGTCGTGGATGTGGAGGGGGAGAAAAAAGAAAAACAAACTTTGGAGAAAACTTGGCATAGGGAAGGAGAACAAGGGAGGAGGAAAACGGACGAGAAGAGAGAGGAGAAAGGTAAATGAGCAAGGAAGAGTGGAGAAAGAAAAAAGAGAGAAATGTGAACTGACGCAAAAAGAGTCAGTTCGGAAAATATTGTTCCTTGAATACATGAAAACTGGAAGAGGAGGAGAAGAGAGTAGAAGAGAGGAGAGGAGGAGAAGGAGGAGGAGGAGGAGGAGGAGGGAAGACATGAGGGGAGGCCACTAACGAAGACATCACCAAGGTAACGACTGGTAACAACGAGCTGTAAAGACCAGGCTGGGGGACTCTGACGATGATGATGATGACCACAATGATAGTGAGGGGGACAGCGGTACTGACAGTGACGATGAGGGCGAGGCTGAAGGAAAGAAAAAGAATGATAGAGGGGAGGAGGAGGTGCTGGTGTTGGTGGTGGTGGTGAGAATGGTAGTGATGATGAAGGAGAGAGTGAGAAAACAGTGACAGAAGGTAAAAATAAGACAGATGGTAATGAACAGAATAATACTTAGTGAGAATGGCAAGATCAGAATGAGGGTGAAGGAGTTGCACAGAATAATGATGATTGTGAAAATGACCACGACCACAACCACGACCACGACCACGACACTGATGGAGACTGCTGTACTATGCCGATAACTGGGCCAAACAGGAAAATAAAGGCACATTCAAATGTTTTTTTCTTTCCCCCCCGACTCAACGGTACTGGACGCGACGCATGGTGGTGAGCATGATTCTTGTTTATTTTTATTCTAGGGGCAGTCGGATAATTTTATTCCATTTATGAGGTGTCTGTCAAAAAGAAGTCATTCCCTTCTCTCCAGTGAAATTAATTTTATTTATTTATTTATTTTTTTACATTTCAGTCTTGTTACCGCCATATGTTTTCATTCACGTTCGGGGAGGCTTCTCGAACTGGAGGAGTTAGCTATAATCTCAATCAATTCCTCTAAAAATATATTTAAAAGCTTAATTGTCTAAATGCAGCAAGACTAAAAGACAAAACACGTAAATAAAGTGGTTAAGGTATGAAAAAGTACACCCTCCCTCACCCTACACACCTGCCACGCACGACGACACAGGTAAGGGGTGAAGAGAAACAGGTTGATACATTACACGCCTTCATATGGGCTGACTCAGACCTGTTAATATAAATGACACTGAAACTAGATATTCAGGGAGGGTTTTAGTTTTCAGGATAACGAAAAACGTCATACTGTTTCTGCCGACTCTAGTGCAATTGTTAAACGTACTGGGAAAACAACAGTGAAACTACATAATATTCAGAGAGGTGTATGGGGGTTTGAGATGGAGGAAAGGGGTGGAGTGGCAGCAGCTATATATTCAAAGAGGTGTATGGGGGGTTTGAAATTGAGGGAAGGGGTGGAGGGCTATGTAAAAGAGAGTGTGACGTGGCAAAGGGGCAGCCTGATAGAGGACATGGTGGCGAAGGCGATTTGTCTGTGGTCACTCCTTCAGGATTTCAGGTGTCTAGTGTTTGAGGGATGGCTTCACTTTCCAAAATAATGAAAACGTCATACTGTTTTGTAGTCTCTAATCCCACTGTCCTAACCTACCTTAATTCTGTTAGTCGTTACATTATTCGCAAAACAACAGATTTCGAAAGTAGCATATTCATAAAATTCAAACTTTCAGGGTCTTTCTATTCGTTTATCTTTTTCATATTGCACCAAGTATCGATGTCAGTAAGAATTCTGATGCTTTTAAAACCCTGGTAAGTGAAAGATTAAAGATAACTCTAAAGCACTGTTATTTCCCTGTATCAAACAAACGCAACCCAGCCACAATGAAGCGGAAGTTAGGTCACCCATGATTTCTGGTGCCAATCAAAATCAGTCCAAACTTCCGGGTAACGTGACACTAAATACACTCCTGCCACGCTCCCAAGCCACAAAAAATTAAGACATCAGGCAAGGTGTACTGGGTAACTTTCCTACAGCCAATCCATTTACAAGTTCAAGCCAAGATACACATTCTCACCTCGATATCAGGACTACGGGCAAGAAAATCATGCTGGGGACTGGGATTAGTTGATGTTTTGAGTTCTGAGTGTAGTAGAGAAAAGTTTCATTACTGAGAAATAAGGTGAGGATGACGATGATGCCCACGACGACGACGATAATGTTGATAATAATGATAATGATGATGATGATAAGAGGAAAACACAAGAGCAAGGTAAGATCCAATCCGAAGGTAACGGCATGTCTGCTGCGAGAGGTACACCCATGGGAGTCACACGGAGCAACAGTATCCTGGAACTCCTGTACTTCCAAAAGCATTCAACAATACAGCAACCTGATGAACTAAGAGGGTCTGTATTTATAATATATCCTATCCTGTTTTTAAGATAAAGATCTTAACCAATTTTTACGACGTCTCCAAAGCACCCACTGGTCTCCATTCACCCATTAACTAAGACGAAAGCCTTTCAATTGGACTCGTGTCCTCCCTAAGTGAAGTTTCTAAAGTTTAAGAAAGATCTACAGTAATGAGTAGTTTTAATGTCTCCAAATACCCCTTCAAGACAATAATGGAGGTCTCCAAAAGTCTCCAAACAGTCGTTCAACACAATGCTGGCCTTTAAATTTTATTCTTGGCGTCCCCAGCTGAGATTTCTACAGATTAGGACGGTCCTCAGGTAATGGCAAGGTAAAACAATGACCGTGAGCCTCGCGTGACTCGGCCCCGTGGCTCGCTGATGAACCTCGCTCGTCCCACATGGTATTACGCTTTCCATTGTTCCGCCAAATTGAATACCGTGAGATGTGTCGGCCATTCTCGTGTGTGTGTGTGCGTGTGTGTGTGTGTGTGTGTGTGTGTGTGTGTGTGTGTGTGTGTGTGTGTGTGTGTGTGTGTGTGTGTGTGTGTGTGTGTGTGTGTGTGTGTGTGTGTGTGTGTGTGTGTGTGTGTGTGTGTGTGTGTGTGTGTGTGTGTGTGTGTGTGTGTGTGTGTGTGTGTGTGTGTGTGTGTGTGTGTGTGTGTGTGTGTGTGTGTGTGTGTGTGTGTGTGTGTGTGTGTGTGTGTGTGTGTGTGTGTGTGTGTGTGTGTGTGTGTGTGTGTGTGTGTGTGTGTGTGTGTGTGTGTGTGTGTGTGTGTGTGTGTGTGTGTGTGTGTGTGTGTGTGTGTGTGTGTGTGTGTGTGTGTGTGTGTGTGTGTGTGTGTGTGTGTGTGTGTGTGTGTGTGTGTGTGTGTGTGTGTGTGTGTGTGTGTGTGTGTGTGTGTGTGTGTGTGTGTGTGTGTGTGTGTGTGTGTGTGTGTGGAAGGGGGGGGGCTGTTCCACCTGCTTTCACCATCCCCCATAGTGCAGCTCTCCTTCAGAAACATACATCACCACTTCTACCCTAACAGCGCATTTCTCCTCTCTCTTCTTACCTGCCTAAGTCTGCTTCTGTTTCACCTTCCCACATCACGTAACAAATTCTCGTAACCATGCCCCACCAAAGTCGAGGTGTTCTTTCAATTTCAACTCTAACAATCAAATTTTCCTCTCTTACCTACTTTAGTCTGTTTCTGTTTCGCCTTCCCCTCACACGTAGATATTTCAGTAACCATCCTCCCTCCCTGCTCCGCAGACCAGCTAGCCTTCCATTCATCGACCTGATTCTGTATCTATCACCAATCTCTTCCATGTACTTATTTTTTTCCAACCATACCCCACCATTCCAGCCCTAACAAACCAGCTCTCCTCTCACCTACTCTGTCCCTGTTTATGTACAGTTGGAGACATGAAGTTCAACAAATATTTCACCTCTTCTACCCATCTTCCCCTCACAATCCTAGCATCATTCCATCTTTACCCACATCCAGTTCCCTCCCTTCTTTCTAACTTCCCAGCTATCAACCTCTCTCACCTCATTCTGCTCATCTTCATCTCCCAGGCACCTCAATTTCTGACATGCGTGGCAGATCACTTGTCAAGATATGGCAAGATTGCTGTCCCGTCACCTAAGACATCACATCGTACAAGAATGATGACAGCTCCGAAAAACAGCCTGGAAACGGAGAACACACACACACACACACACACACACACACACACACACACACACACACACACACACACTTACTTCAGGCCAGGCTGGTCTACAGGGGAAATTTAGTGAAGACGGCACTGGTCTTGCTACAGATTTTGTAAAGTTTTCTGTGTTCTCTCATTTAACAAGTAGCGTTCCATGTCAGTTGCTCTCATCATCATCATCATCATCATCGTCGTCATCATCATTATTATTATTATCAATACTGTCATCATCATATCATCATCATCACTCTCACCACTCAGACCCCTTTTCCCATCTAAGTATTTTAAGTCAGGATTTAAAGTTTCAAGAAAGTCACACGTAGCTACTGATTTAAGACTCAGGTGGCAGCGGCTTCTGCTACCTCGCCTCCTTAGTGTTCCTGATGCAAATACGTGGACGGTAGGGGGAGAAAACAAAAGAAACCGCGTTTGTAACTGGCCGGTAGTTAGCAATGGTAATGCCACCCATCCGGCCACGGGGAGGTCAAGTAAAAACAGGGGAATTTGTTGGACGTCATGTATTCATTCTCAGCGGAGCGACATCAGATTCATTTTGAGGGGAGGGTGTTGGTCTGGAGCCCGGACTGACTTGCTAAACTATACAAGGGCCTATGTAAGAACCGTGCCTATACAGGGGCCTATGTAAGAACCGTGCCTTTATAAGGGTCTATGTAAGAACCGTGCCTATGCAAGGACGAACACTGTAGCCTACACAAAAGAATCTACATAAGAATACGGTAACCTACACAAAAGATATATGTAAGAAATCAACACAGTAGCCTACACAAGCATCTATGTAAGCACAAGTAGCCTATAAAACGAAGGATCAACAGGGTAGCCTTTGCTGAAGGCCTAGGCTACTGAGAGGGATTACTTGAATATTTAAACAGTTGCCACGTACACTCCTTCCCTGACCTACACAAATTTCCTTACGGTAATCTTCAAATATTTACCACAGTAACATTTTTTCTTTATTTATTTACTTGTTTTTAGCTCACGGGGTAAGTTGATGATTTACTGTGAAAAAGAAAGGGTTTGTTTGTTCACTGTGTGTGTGTGTGTGTGTGTGTGTGTGTGTGTGTGTGTGTGAAAGGGTGCTGTGCTGAATACTGATTAATCCCTGACAAAACTTATGCACGATACCATTTACTACCCATCGTCCGTCACCTCTCCCAAGCCAGCATGTATGTCTGCCTGCCTGGGTGGTCCACTCAACAAAACCCCACCTTCACAACTCTCCCCCCTTTCCCCACTCACTCCCCCCTTCCCACTCCCCCTCTCCCCCACTCACTCCCAATCTCTTCCCCTCTAGCTGTGCCACACCTAGTCCGCCGCACCAACCACCGCTGACCTGTATTAACCAAAGATCCACACCAAATTCCATAATAATCAAGTCTCCTTTACAATTAACTCATTTATGACAGACAAGTTTAGCTGCTCGTACTTTCTCGCTTTAATATTCACTCTAATCAGACTGTCAGGTGTTCAGTATCTACCTGAGTGAAGACATAGGTATATAAAACCAATCTGAGCACAACTTCTTAGGCTTCTTTATAAATACACCTTCAGCTCCCCTTTCCTCATTCACATCGCGAGGGAAAACACGCCTTACGCTCACTCTCCTTGGCGCTCTTCTTCACGTGTATCACCTCCCTGGTTTCACTCCCCACTTAAATATCCCGTAAATTTTCTCGTACAACCCACATAATCTCTTCCTCCTCCTTGGGTTGGCTCTTATTTAGCTGTCTGAACCAATCTTGAGTCTTAAAATCTACCCAAGGCAGTTTCCAAGATGATGCTCTTCTTAAGTATCGTTTCCTTTCGCTTCACTCTATACCTTTTAATACAACCTACTTAATCTCTTCCTTCTTCTTCAATCAACCATTATTTACCAATTTTAGACAGCTCCTTCAAAGCAGCTATCCAAGAAATTCTCTCGTTAAGACCACACGTGCATCACATTAAGTATCCTTGTATTTTTCTTAACATAATCTTCATCATTTCTTCCACTTTCTCCAGTAATATACCTTTCAGTTCTTAATCTTCCACTTCAGAATCTATCCGAACAACTGTCTGAGTATGAGCACTCGTGCCTCGGTGAATCTATCTATATTTCTAACTCCTCCTGTGTGGTGTTTGGGCTGGCTATCCTCACTCGTGCCTTCGTTGAGTCTCTTTCGATGATCGTTTCTCTTTCTGTGTATTGCTGTGGCCTTTATTATCGTTTCTGACTCTTTCTGTGTAGTACCGTGATTTGCTATGCCCTCTAGTACTTTTGTTGCGTCTCACATAATCATTCCTTCTCTTTCTGGATGGATGGATGGATGGATGGATGGATGTACGGTGTTTTGGTGGTCGGCGGATGGAGGAGAGTGGCCTGACAGGTGAGCATGACGTAGGAGACTAAGGCCTGGGAAAAAATGGAGCAGTGATGATGAAGTGTGAGGGGTGAGATGTGCTGGATACCTCGCTTAAACTACACACACACACACACACACACTCTCTCTCTCTCTCTCTCTCTCTCCCCACACCACCTGTACCCACACACATTATGCCTCTTCACTATGATTACTTCTACATTATATAGGCCAACTTCAAACAATTTTTAAAAGGGCAGACTCACTCTCTCTCTCTCTCTCTCTCTCTCTCTCTCTCTCTCTCTCTCTCTCTCTCTCTCTCTGAAACTTTATACTCCTTCTCCCCACCTTCAACCCGTCCCCACTTCATGTCTCACGTCTTTCAAGTCTTTCCCTCATTACCTTCATGCCATCTTACTCACCAGCGAATCTCCCAACGGTCATACCAGTGTTGCAGGGTGAAAACAACAATTCTGCCTCTGAGTTCAAAGTTGAGAATGGACAATATATTTCATCTGTTTTCTTCTTTGACACTCTCTTCTATCTCTAGATCACGTCCCTAACTGTTGCAAAAGATCAAAATGTTCACATCAAACCACTCACTAACCATCAGCACATAACACTGACATGCGGCTATTTAGCACTCATATTCTAATTTAACTTCAGGCAGAAACTACTGAAAAAAATAAAAATAAATAAATAACTCCGGGAATGCAAGAGCTACCATGACTCCGGAAAAAAAAAAAAACAGCACAATATTTACTTTAAGCAGAAGCCATAGAAAAAAAAAAAAAAAAAACTCTTGAGAAAAGCCAGACACACACTGATTCGTATTCTCGTCGGGTAAGGAAGCTCCCCAGCACCTCTTCCTTGGCGATTTATTTTTGGACATGGCTGGTTAATATCGTTTCATGTCATATATGGAGAGTATGGCGATGTCTGGAGGATTTACATAACAGAATTGGAAAGTATGGTGTAAAAAGCAAAATAAATCGCTTAGGAAAAAGTATTAGGGAGCCTCCTTAATCGACTTGAATACTGAATCATGACTCTCAAGCAATAAAGCAACCTAATTATTTACCTTACACTCAAACAAATAAGCAACCTAATTTACGTCACACTCAGGCAATAAAACAACCTAATTCATCTTACACTCAAGCAATAAAACAACCTGGTTCATCCTACACTCAAGCAATAAAGCAACCCAATTTACCTGACACTGCCGGCAAACACGTAGCCTCTCTCACCTGACGCTGTATCGCTTCTGACACCATGAGTAACAATTAGAGCATTTTCCCTCGTAGTATAAACATGCCAAGTACTCGATCGTAACTGCTAATTTGCCTCTTCTTTTACAACTGCAAGTAGCTTACAACCGCACGCCATGTCAAGCTTATTATCTCTCTTGTCGTAAAAGAAAATCAATTCATATTTTTGTTTTTCATTACTGTACTATTCGACTTAATCTGTGCCCTCCGATGACGCATTTTTGACCGTATTCTTATTATTACCAGATGATTTGTATTTAACACAGGAAAGTCCTCTGTTAATGAAAGGGTTAATTAAGTCTATATCAAATCCATCTAGTTCAAACAATCTCTCTTGAACAATGTGAAACAGAATACAAATGGGTATTGAAGGGCATAACTAATTAATATCCACTTAATGATCACTGTTCATTTTAGAGCAAGTTAACAATATTTCTACCTTCATAATTATCAAAACAAACGTCCCAGCATACACATTAACCAACATCTATCCATTTATTGTCCCACTTGTCATTTCAGAGCGCGGTGACTGTTTCTGCCCTCAGCATCGCCAAACAAACGTCTTCGCATATTAGGTGACTGTTGACATAAACAAGGCACAGAGGCAACGGACACCAAGAGCCACATTCTCGTTGGCTTAGCAGGCTTTCTTAAATCTCTGCCTTGGGGACTTATTCTGCCCTTTACACCTTTTCCATTCGTTTGTATTTTACTGGCATCTTCTTAATCTCGACACAGTTTTCATCAATAATTTACAAGATCATATTAACCTGACAAATGGAGACGTATAATAGCAAGGAAGAAGTTGAGGGAGTCTCCTTAATAGCTGAGAATAGGAGGCCAGCGTCTCCCTAGCGGATCACTGCACTCAGCACACAACACAAGAGTGCAGGGTAAATATTTAGCATACTGCCCTTCTTGACCACCACCCCAGCCACTCCCCTCCACCTTACCGCACCCTAACAGACCCCAAACTCAACCACAATACCCCCTCTAGATCATCCCAGTCAGTCCCATCCACTCCCCTCTCCCAAGACCACACCCTCAGACTCCAAACTCAACCTCACTATCCCCTCTAGACCACCCCAGCCACTCCCCTTCCCCCAGTCCACACCCTCACAAACCCCAACCTCAACCACATAAACGACAACTAAGGCTACCATCTGAGGGAACTGGGACACTTCCACAACTTGAATACTACATCGTGACTGCATTACTTCTGATCCTATGAGGGAGTGAATGGGCCTACATGGTTGCTACACGCTTTTTACTCTGGCCTAAAACTGCCACCGGTACATCTTGAGTTACAGCGATAGATAAACACTAGAAGACAGTGCTAATCACGAAGAAGTGCTATGGAAAGGTTATGACGCCGTAGTATTGTGTTATTCTACCACTAGGCTACATGAAATAAGCTGCAGAAGGACGAAAATCCGGACCAAGTTAAGGCAAAAAGAGTAGAGTCAAATCGACCCTCGAATCCGACTTCATCCGGCCATCAACCGACCTGAAATAGGTTTGGGATCTCGGTCAGGTTAGAATAAACACACATAAGTCTAACGCTAAAGTCTTTCACTGTCACTATTACCACTACTATTTCAACTGGCCTGTAATGACACCGTACACCTTCCACTGCTACGGTACTTCACTCGTTCACCTCCAACTACCGCCAGACGATTTTATTCAGCTTGGGAAAGACGTCCTCGAATTGACGGGGTTAACAAGAGCAACCATTGCATTAATTTTCCGTTCAATTAAACCACTTCCAATTACACAAACTGCCTCCTCTCTCTCTCTCTCTCTCTCTCTCTAAAGCACCTGTTACCGTCTACCTACTCTTCACCTACCCACTTTATGACCCGCACTATCCACCATATCCAGTTTTACCTTGCACCATAAACTCCTCTCCCCACCTTCCCCTATGCCCATGCCACTTCAGAATCATTACTTTCATTATTTTCTGCATATATCTTTCCCTCTCTCGCCACTCACTGACCATCTCCTCTTCCAACCACCCAAGCGGCCGCCTCATCCCCCTCACACTCCGTACAGCATCCTCCCACTCCACTCACCATCTCCTTCCTCCTCCACTTTCCACTCTTCCACCCGCTCCACCTAGAACCCAATCCACCGTGCTAGCACCAGTACCAACCCCACTCACTCTCTCACCCACTCCATATAGAACTTCCACTTCATTCTCCTTCTACTCCAATTGCTACTCCCTCCCTATTCAATCCACTAACGCCCCCATTCCACCCTTCTAGCATCATCACCAACCCCACTCCCTCTCATCCTCGCTTAACCACCCACTCCTCATTCCACTCCACTTACCACTCCTTCCCTCCCTTGCCAGTGCCATCTTTTTCCTCCTCCACCGGACTTATTACTCCTTCTCTCCTCCCACTCCACTTTCCCATTTCAAAATCCATCCAACTAACCCCAGCACTAATCCCGCTCACTCCATTTACCACGTCTCTCTCTCTCTTACCAACCTTTCTCAATTCACTCTACTAACCGCTCCCTTCCCTCACCTACTCTCCTTACAACTCCATCATTCATCCAGTCCATTTACCACCCTCTCCCCAACCCAAAGCACCTCTCCATCCCCCCCTCTATAACCTCTCTTCTCCCCTTCCGCCCCACAGCCTCCTCCCTACTCCAACCCCCCTTCCCCCCCAATACCCGCCCCGCCCGCAGCACGCAAGTTTATAAAGATCTCGGGCCACGATAAACGAATCAGGCAAGACACTCCCCTCCACTAGACTCCCCGGGGCTACATTGGACCTACACCTCACCACTACACTCGTGCCTTCACCGTCAGGGGTTTCAATTGCATGTTACAATGATGATCAGTCTTGCTATACGCTTGCTGTGCTCACGCCATGCGCACATCAGACACACGGCAAACGCACGCAACACATACAATAAGCATTCAGTATATAACCCCCATCAGCTCACATCCTACACACGCACCACACATCCCACACACACCATAAAAACCCCATTTGCCTACCATACACCATCACTAGCTCGCTACACAGACACCATACTTTCACCATACACTTTACATACCAACTCTAGACACAAAATGCGTTCGCCATGCACTTTCCAATCGCATAATATACTCAAGAATAGGTCAATGTCATAAGCACGACAAACATATGCTATACACGACATACATGCGCTGCACTATCGATAAAAGCAGGCTATACAGCACAATATACACACATCATATTCACAGCATACTCAAGGCTGACTACAAACACTTTACACATGTCGGATATCGCATACAAGCCTATTCCATTAGTCGCTGCCATGGAGACGCTAAGGGTAACAGTCCTCTCAGCTTAGGGATCTTCGTAACACCTCTTCCTTTGCGACTTATTTTACATTTAACACCTTCTTATCCCACCGTGCGAGTGAGACAAAATATCCTGGTACCGTACTAATAAAAATAAATAAATAAATAACATAAAGGTGAATATCAAGAGATAATAAGTACAATAAATCGCTAAAAAAAAAGGACTACGAAGCCTATAGTGACACCAATACGACCCTGAAATGTTCTCTAAAACTGGTAGGTTGTGAAGATTTGTGTGTGTGTGTGTGTGTGTGTGTGTGTGTGTGTGTGTGTGTGTGTGTGTGTGTGTGTGTGTGTGTGTGTGTGTGTGTGTGTGTGTGTGTGTGGAGGGAGCAGACTTAAATATTATCATAACCCCTGGATATTTTAAGCGTGGACTGAATGCTCGTAGAGGGGATAGAAATGAGCAGCGCTGTGTGTCTGAACTAGGAATAGCTTTGAATAATCTTGCCTGGAGTTCTTAGAAGGGTGACGGGGATTCTACACTACCTCAAAAATTATTACCTTCGATTCCAATTCCCTTCATAAAAAGCGCCTCTCTCTCCACGCCCTTTCATTGACTACTCAACCCGTTACTGTAAATAAAAACACACACACACACACACACACACACACACACACACACACACACACATAGTTCTGAGAGGTGTCTAAAAAAAAAAATAACGCCTCGCCTGCTTGTATATGTCACTGTTTTACAAGGGCGAGGCTGAGAGCAGAAAGGTGTCACAAGGACCTTACTGATCACCTCATCTGGTAGTAAACAGAGGGTAAACAGAGGCGGGGCGCAACTCCAAGGTGGCTTAACGTAATTGCCACCTTGCGATGATGTTCCTCTCAGGTAATCTGTGCACCGTAATGGCAAAAACTAACCATCCTCAAACCCTTCCACAATAAATCTTATTTCCTTCATTACGATGGTGTATTATTTTAGCTCATGGGCGTGGGTAGGTGGCTGGGTGTGGGTGGGTAGGTAGGTGTGTGCAGGTGGCTGGGTGTGGGTGGGTAGGTGGGTGTATTTAGGTGGCTGGATGTGGGTGGGTAGGTGGGTGTACTTAGGTGGCTGGGTGTGGGTGGGTAGGTGGGTGTACTTAGGTGGGTGGGTGTACTTAGGTGGCTGGGTGTGGGTGGGTAGGCAGGTGTGTGCAGGTGGCGGGATGTGGGTGGGTAGGTAGGTATGCAGACAATTTTAATCAACATAGATTTTTTTTCGAACTGGAAATTAAATACAGCCTACATTTACACTCTACCTATAGTTCTTGGGCCAAAAATTACGTCTTTTTGCAGCCTATTTCGCATAGTTCAGTGACAAGGAAAATGCTATCGCTCTACATACTTTCCGTGGCACTTCTTCACTACTAGCAGCATATACTGGAGTTAATCTCGTATTTACAACTCAGCATTCTAGATGGAGAGATGGCAATTTTAGACCAAGTTAAAGTAAAAGGAGTATAACTAAAGCATATCCTAAGCTGAATAAAATCGCCCGGAAGCAGTAGGAATAAACTTAAATAGTACGTGACCGGACTGAGGAGGAATAACACGAAAAAAACGCGAAAGAATCATTACAAATAAAATAAACACGAAAGCAAAAACGCAATCTTAAATCTTCTTATTAATTCAAGATCAGGGAATCACGACAATACAAAAATAAATAAATAAATAACTAAGGACAAATAAAATACACAACACAGACGCTCTTTCGCTCCATATAAAGCACAGGATGGAAAATGGTCGGTTCATTATCAGTGGTTCCATATTAGTAGTACTAATTGGTATCCTGACTACCATACCCGGCCACACATACCATTACTCTCGTTCCCCCGTACCCACGTCGGTTAAGGAAGCTCCCTAATACCTTTCTTAGCGATTTATTTTTAGATTTGGCCGGTAATTAACCTTTTGTATGTTATTTATGCACAGTATGGTGATATCAGAATTACTTAAGTAACACGGAGATGGACAGTAAGGTGTATTACGCAAAATAGGTCGCTCAGGAAGAGGTGTTAGGGAGTTTCCACGAGAATACGGGCTGCTGTGTATCTGGCTGCTTCCTCTGTATCCTAGAGTATATACAGTGTAGGTGTGTATATGTGTAACAGAGACAAAATGAAAGAGAGAAAGAAATTAAGAGAGAGAAAGAAAATGAGAGAGAGAGAATGCCCGTATTTTGGTCGGTTAAGGAAGCTCCCTAACATCTTTTCCTTAGTGATTTATTTTGCTTATTTCACCCACCTTACTGTCCTCTTCTGTGTTACATAAATCCTCCCACTATCTTCATACTCTGCATAAATATCGTAAAAAAGGATATTAACCAGCCACATCCAGAAAAAAATCACTAAGGAAAAGGTGTTAGGGAGCTTCCTTAACAGACGAGAATACAAGCCCAAGATTCTCTGATTCATGGAGTTTGTGTCTGCAAATAGAATCATAAAACGACTTTCTAAAACCTCACTCTAGTCTTCAATACGTCCTCTGCATACGTCGACACGGAGTTCTTCACAGTGTTCTGAGCTGAATTTACTTATCCGTACCATCGCAACCCAGCACTGCCACCACCCTACTACCTACCACAAGCACCCTACTACCTACCTACCACAACCACCCTACTGCCTACCATCCCCACCCAGCACCCACACCCACCCCGTCACACCACCAGATCGGCCTCATCTGTTTGGTGTGGGTGCAGCGGGGCGGGTTGGTCGCTGGGCAGATTCAGGTCGGTACATAATCCATACATTACACATGCCTTTACATCTGAGCCGAAGATGTGGGTCTGCTGCTCACATGGGGTCGTATCCTAAGTGAGTTTCAAGATTTCCTAACGTATCTACCATAGCGATTTATTTTGCGCACTGAACTTTAATACCCTTTTGTACGTTACTGACTCTAACTACATTATGTCGATGTTAAAACGGTACAGACCGCAAAAGAGAATGTTAAGGTGTAATTACGCAAAATAAATCGGATTGCAAGAGGTGTTACGAAGCCTCCTACAGCTCTCAGAATAGGACACCTGCATATATCTATCATCATCATCATCATCATCATCTCACTAGTAACCCTATCACCACTACAATACAACAGCAGTAAGCGTCATGAGGTAAACCCATGGGAATGAGGTGATACGAGGCGAGGTGCGTGTGGTCAGGGAGATGAGGATGGTAATGAGGTGGTGGTGTTGATGGGAGTGTGAGGTGTGGAATGATGGATGGAGATGAAAGAGGCTGAGAGGGGTGGGTGGCGTACAGCAGGAGGGGGAGGAGGAGGGAGAACAAACTATTTATTATTTTCTTCCCCAACCAAGATATATTTTGCTTTTTTTCTTGATGTAACCACACAATTTTCTTCAACTCTCGACAGACCTCCAGTAGTCAAGGAGTCAGTGAAGGCTAAATTTAACCCGAATTCGAAAAGCCTACGCATTCCGTAAATTTAAAATCAGAAACAGGACGCCAGAATCGTAAATGAACAATATACAAGACCATAATAAATAGATTACCATTAAATCACTATAAACAAAATACGGCCATTGGCTTCGGTCAAGTGAAACAAAACACACATACACACACACACACACACACACACACACACACACACACACACACACACACACACACACACACACACAAACAAAAACAAAACAATCTTCCCGCACTAAAACCTTAATTCAAATCAACACATCAGAGGCCCAACAAGGCAACAGAAAGCACCTGATCCACCACCTGACCTGATGTCCACCTGTAATCATCAGACCAAAACTAACCTGAAGCTAATCTGAGGTGTCATCGAATGTATATAATTATATGCACACGTTGCCTCACTACTTCCACTGGCTTATTATATCGCCTCGGAGTAATATCAAGCGAGGTAAGCCACATACTGACTCGAATTTGGCGATGTGAAAACCTGATTCTCTGACTATTGTTTAAAATTATGATCTAGGAAAACCTGTCTCGTATATATCCATGGAAACGAACGCTAAAGATAAACCACACACACACACACACACACACACACACACACACACACACACACACACACACACTCACACACACACACACACACACACACACACACACGAAGCGCCCCTCATACATCACTCCAGCGTACCTTTCAGGCAACCGTTTAATGAGGGCAAAAACCATCACCCACCACCCTTACCTGAACTCCTCTCTAAATATGCACACACACACACACACACACACACACACACACACACACACACACACACACACACACACTCCCTCAACAACCTACGGTACCCTAACTTCTCTTAGTTTGCACACACACACACACACACACACACACACACACACACACACACACACACACACCTCTTACAACCATCAGGTGAATTTATGTGATACTTTCTCTACCCCCATTAAAATACTCGGCTTCATTTACATTCATTCCCTCGCCTACTTAACATATTATACACCCGTAAAAGAAATTGTAGAATCCTTAATGAATAACAGGATTTATTTTTCATGACAATTTACTTCTCAGGCGATTATTCAGTGGACGTACAGCCTTGAACAAAAGTTCGTCGACACTTCTGAGCCGTCGATGGGGATGGAAGGTGTGTCGTGAACTGTTTTAACGCGATGGGAATGTGAAACAGGGGACAAAAAAGTATGAGAAGGAAGGACGGTCTAGTTTAGGGAGGAATGGGCCATTTGGAAGGCAGGACACAACGCCAGCAAAATACTGTGACCAACTGTTGTTCACTGCTCCTCATATATATATATATATATATATATATATATATATATATATATATATATATATATATATATATATATATATATATATATATATATATATATATTTTTTTTACATATTCATATACCAAGCCTAATATAAACAGGAAGATTTATACCAACCTATACCTACTCGTTAGTTTTCCCTGTCACAGTATCTTACACTATTTCATTTCGTAATAAATAATGAAGGCTACGTAACCATTCCTTTACATCCCATCTCATACACATCTCTAAGTAACACACCATACACAAATCAAGGGAGCAGCCTACCTAACCTTAAACATCTCTCATACCAGGAATCACTAAGTAGCAATGTTTATATTTTTATATAATTATGACCATGCAAAACATAATTTCTATACGACACCTAGCTTCTTCTTCTTCTTTTCTTTATCTATATTTTCCATTAGCTTCAATTAACACAAAATATTGGGTGTCCGATACTTGATTCCATTTCCTGTGTTTCTTCCTTCCCAATAGATCCCTCTAAGCTGAATAAAATCGTCTGGTAGAGGCTAGAATACACAAAGGCGTTCAAGAAGAAGGCCGTTTTTTATCGTTTCACAAAGGCCACACCACATCAAATGCTTGCTGATGCGGGTGTGTGCGGGTGGCAGACGTTGGTTCGTATTCTCAAGGCTAAGGAAACTCCCTAACAAGGCAGTAAGTCTAATAAACAAAATAATCGGTTACGAAAAGGTGTTAGGGAGCTTCCTCAATCAACGACAATAAAGGCCTTGTCTTACCGTAACCTAAACAAGTGGCCCTAGGCTGAACAAAATAGTACAGCTGTATCAATAATAACAACAACAACAACAACAACAATAATAATAATAATAATAATAATAATAATAATAATAATAATAATAATAATAATAATAAAAGACGTAAGATGCCGATGGGGTACGTGTATTAAGCGAGGTGGAGGAAGGGGAGGAGGAGGGACAAATCGAGGATGAGATGGAGGGATGTGATGGACAGATACAGAGATATAAGAGTGGGGGTGTGTAAGTTGGAGGGAGGGCAGCCTAATGGTAGAAGTCAGGGTGACATGGAGGTGATCTGTCTGTGGCCACCCCTTACAGAATTAGGGCACCTTCCTGTAGACAGACTGGCAAACAGATATAAACAGATATAAACATACAAGACACAGACAGACAGAAGGGCAGATACACAGATAGATACAAATTGATAGATAATAAACTTTTCGCCACTCCCCCAGAACTCCCCACTTATTACTACACCAGGCCATCCCCTTCCTCTCCCCTCTCTCGTAACTAAACACCCGCTGCACCTCATTTGTATATATCCCTAGCGAGAGAGGGAAGACCAAGCTGTCTTACACCTCCCCCTGTACAGGTAGAACAGGTAGAGGTGTGTGTGTGTGTGTGTGTGTGTGTGTGTGTGTGTGTGTGTGTGTGTGTGTGTGTGTGTGTGTGTGTGTGTGTGTTTTCTATATTAAGTACTGAATTAATTAGGGCCATATCTAACTCCTGAAGAAGTGAAAATATAAGCAAAACAAATCGTCAAATGCTAGGAGGAATGAAAGAGAAAACGTCATCGTATTGAAGGAATTAATAAACATAGGGTGAGCAGAGTTAGTCCACGCGTCAAGCACAACACACCCAGCAAGATCCCCTCCTCCGCGCCTTCCTCTCGCCCTCCCAAGACGTAAACAAAACACACCACCAGAACACAGTGCCCCGCCAACCCCTCATGCTGCCCGCTAAATGGGTGGGCAGCCAATCACAAGTACCTCGCCTGGAATGCTGATGAGTTTCTAGGTGCTCAATTAAGTTGTGGGGAAGTTTCTTGTGCCTGCTTCCCTTCCCCACCACAACTATACCCTTTCCACTCTAACTTGGCCTACAACTGCCATCTCTCCACCTTGAATGCTGAGCTGCAACATGCTGCACGGTTCTACCTACATCAAATACCACAATCATCATCATTATCATCATCATTATCATCCACACTTTCCTTTCCGCTCTGACCTATATTTTCCACAAGACCAACTAACATCGATAATAATACCATCACACCAGTCCTGAATGAGACAGCTCTACCACGCTGTCAATATGGACGGTGCGATATTGGTGTCCAAGTGGTGAAGGGTGAAGGTGTGAGAAGTCATCCATTGCAAGTAGGATATCTGGGCCTCTGTGCGTACATTCTCTCTCTCTCTCTCTCTCTGACTCAGTACCAGCATTTACACCTACACAACAAAGCCATTTTCATCCACACAACTATATCTACTCCTCGGTTACCCCTATCACTCAAAGCTGTCAAACCTATCCAAACAATCACCACACCTCACCAAGCCTAACACAACAACACTACACATCCCCCACCACCACCACTGCCACTACCACAACGCCTATTCAGTAACCACACTAGCACTACCACAATCGCTAATGGTTCTGTGTGTGTGTGTGTGTGTGTGTGTGTGTGTGTGTGTGTGTGTGTGTGTGTGTGTGTGTGTGTGTGTGTGTGTGTGTGTGTGAAGGCTGAATATGCATCTAATTGTGAGTTAAGATGGTTTTTGTTGACGTTATCTGAGAGCAATGGATTGAAGGGCAGAATTTTCCTCCTCCGTCTACCTATTGTCCGCGATTATATCTGAACAGAAGTCTGCCTTACAATAATAATAATGGTAATATTTACAATAGGTAGTAGTAGTAGTAGTAGTAGTAGTAGTAGTAATAATAATAATAATAATAATAATAATAATAATAATAATAACCGTGATGATGATGATTATAACTGATGATGATTATGACAATTCTTATCTGCTTTTCATAACGAGTGTTGCATTATCGATACGTCATGTCGTTCCCTCTGACCTCTTCCTTTCTTTTTCCTCCATCTCCGTCCCTTCAATGACTTTTCTCCCACTTATTTCTTCTCTTCCGTAACTTTTCCTTCTTCTCTTCAACTCTTCCTTTTTCTCTTTCCCATCTTCTACCCATCCCCCTGCATTCCTTCACCTCCTCTCCTCATAGTCTTCTCTCACTCCGACTTCTCTACTCTGGTGTTTCCCATTTTTCTTCCCCCTATACAGTTTGTTTTAATAGCGCGAAGAGTGTAAGGAACCGAAGCCCATTTTATATCGAGTATAGCCTATCTCAGCTATCGTTATTAGCCTCCTACCCCGGCTACTTTATAATGAGAGGACTTCCCGACGCTGAATCAAGGTGTCTGACGGTAACAAAGACATACTAAAAAGGTGTGGTTGTACTGAAGAGGCTGATGGAGACTACACCCCTTCGCTACGAGGTCCTCCTTAAGCTGAATAAAATCGTCCGGCGGCAGAGAGAATATAATAAATCGTCATCGCAATCAGGAGGTTCTGTTTTCACTCCTGATATCCTATAACCTCATCGTCCACTCAATCTCCATTTTTTTTCTCCTCTACTTTCACCCTCGGCAGTCTTCATTCTCATTTCCTTCACAAGTCCTAAATTTTCCATGGCTTTCCTTCCATCCTTTCTTCCTTTATCACTTAAAAATGTTCACACTTCCTTGATTTTTTCCTCCATCCTTTCTTTCTTTCTTTTCAATTCCTAAATTCTCATCATCTATCTTTTCTTCCTTGCCATTTCCAATCTTCTACCTCCTCCTCCTCCTATTCTTTTCACATCTTCCGTCTTTCCTCCACTACTACAATTTTCCTCCTGTTCCTTCTCCCTCCTTCATCTAGGTCTGTGCCCCCCAGGTGAGACGGAGTAAGAAGGTGTAGGACAGGTGAGTGGGGAGGGGAGGGCTGAGGTGATTAAACAGGTGCACCACATCATCCTTCCCTCGCCCCTCCAATTAATTTCCCTTTTTACTCCCTTTTCTCTCTTTGATCTCTCATACTGCTGTGCTACCTGCTTCTTTCCTCTTCCTCTTCTTCCTTCAGTTCTCTCTATTTTCAACTATCACTTCCCTACTACAATGTTAATTTTTTCGTTAATATCAGTGTTATATTCTCGTAGTCATGTGATGCCCCCCCCCCTCTCTCTATCTCTCTCGCTCCATTCGTTCACTACCTCCTCAGTATTCCACCTCCTCGTCAGTTTTCCACCACCTCATCTCTCTCTCTCTCTCTCTCTCTCTCTCAATCTTTTGCCTCGTGTCTCAAGTCTCCTAAACCACATCCGATTCCTTTAGAATGTTTGTGCGAAGGGTTGGATGCTGTTGACCTTCCGCAGAGTGTATGTTCTCTCTCTCTCTCTCTCTCTCTCCACTAAAATTCTTGATACTGAACTTCTAAATGAACAGAAAGGTGTATATACAAGCGCAATAACAAAGATATTAAACAAATTCCACACACATACTACTCTCTGTTACAGTCTATTGTGTTTTGTCCCTCGTGTTGTCCAGTAGTTTCCAATCCTTAAAATACAATAGTACTCCGTGTAAAAGTAAGTAAATTATGGTGACAACAAGCGATAAAGACAGGGAAAAAAAATCGCACGCACATACGCTTGAGTGTGTGTGTGTGTGTGTGTGTGTGTGTGTGTGTGTGTGTGTGTGTGTGTGTGTGTGTGTGCTGCAGACGTCAGTAGTTTGGGGCAATGTTTGTCTCGGCGCACACCTGTTGCCCACACCTGCCCACCCGCACACACCTGTCCTCCCTCACCTCTCCTCCTTGACCCCAGCACCCCTAAGGCCCTGCAAAACGCCTGAAACCGTGTGTGAAAGCGCTTGAAGTCTCTGAATTTGGGGGTCAACGGTGCAGCAGCTGTGTCAACGAAGCGGGCCTCACAGCTGCACGGGATGACTTGGCCGTACCTGTGTCAACACCTGTGTCCTGCCACCACAACTGCAGGGGAAAGCGGTGGGAGGGGGGGAGGTGCAGGGCGGCAGGTAAGAAGGGAAAGAGGCGAGAAGTGGGGTGAGAGAGGAGGCACATGAGAAAGGAGAGGCAGGAGAGAGAGGAACGTGACACAGGAGAGGTGAAAGAGAAGGAAAGTGACAGGAAAGGGAGGAAAGAAAGACACATGAAACAGGAGAGAGGTAAGAGAGGAAAGCGGTGAGGCGCGAGGGGCGGCGGGTATGAAGGGGAGAGACGAAAAGTGAGGTTAGAGTGGAGACGTACGAGAGGCATGTGTGGGGAGAAGCAGCGATGGAACACGTGAGGGGAGAGAGCCGGGAAAGAGGCACGTGAGAGGGGAGGCAAGAAAGTGACATCGCACGAGAGAAGAGGCAAGAGAAAGAGAAGCACGTGAGAAGAAATGCTGGAATGAAGCACGTCAGACTGGAGTGGCAGGAGAAAAAGGCACGTGAGAGAAGCAGCAGGAAAGACAGGCACGTGGGAGGGAGGAAAGAGGCACGTAAGAAAGGAAAGGCAAGAATAAGACACGTGAGGCAAGGAGTCAGGCAGAACACAGGTAGCAAGCAGTGACAAGTGAGGAGAGACGGGTAATAAGATAGGCGAGAGGCGATGTGTGAAAGGAGGAGCAAGAAGGAGAGGCAGTTGGGTGAGGCGAGACAAGAAATAGATGCAAGTGAGTTAGAGAAAGCTAAGAGGTTAGGTACTGGGGAGGGGCGGCAGTAAAAGGGGGGAGAGAGGCAAGAAATGAGGAAAGAAATGGAGAGACAATACGTAAGGTGAGACAGAAGAGGGAGGCAGAAAAAGAGGCACCTGAGAGGGGCTAGACGAGAGGTGAGGTGGGAGAGGAGAGAGAAGCGAAAGAAAAAGAGAGGAGACGCGAGAGAGTGCGAGAGAGGCAGGTGAGGCAGAGCACAGGTGGCAAGCAGCAAACAAGGTGAGAAAGATGGGACACGAGATAACATGGAAGCAGGAGGCGGGCGGGAGAGGAAGAAATCCATGAAAATTAGTAAAGTGAGTGATGCTAGGGAGAAGAAAACAGAATCAACAGGTGAAGGAAGACAGACGGTAGATTGGGTGAGAACGGTGATGCGAGTGGAGTAAGAGAAAGAGCCTTATGAATATCTGGAGAGCCACTGACAGAGATGAAGTAAGATAAGTCAGAAGGAGAGGTAAGAAGGGCAAAAGACAAAGTGAGACCTGCGCAGTAATGAGAAAAGAAAGTAAGTGAAGGGAGAACAAGGAATTTACTAAACTTGGGGAAGACGATGACACAAGGAAGAAACAGTACGATAAAATAAAAGGCACCAGGAGAGGCGAGAACGGCGATACACTGGGAAAGAGGGGTAGCAGGCTTGGCAAGAAAGTCAATATGCAGTGATGCAGGGGATGATCGAGGTAAGAGGTAAGAGGTTCTGGAGGTAGGAAGATGCTGGAGGTAAGAGGAGTTGGTGGTTAAAGAGAATAGAGGTACACGAAGCTGGAGGAAAGGACGCAGATCAGACAAAAAATGGGAGAGAGAGAGAGAGAGAGAGAGAGAGAGAGAGAGAGAGAGAGAGAGAGAGAGAGAGAGAGAGAGAGAGACAGAGACAGACAGACAGAGACAGAGACAGAGACAGAGACTACAGGAAGAAAGAGAGAAGATATCACAGAAACATAAACGAAAGAAATTACAGAACGACAGAGATGCGAAAGAAAAGAGTTTACAGAAAGAAAAGAAGGAGAGAGATTAGACAGAAACAAATAAAGAAAAGTAGATAGAAAGAACGAAGGGAGAAGAGTGACCAGACAGCAACAGATGTGGAAAAGAGTTTATAGAAAGAAGGAAAGAGAGAATAGTGGCTAGGCAGGAAGAGATAAGAAAAAGAGCGTACACAGATAAAGGGTGAAGGGGAAGAGGCAGGCAACTCAAGGGGAAGGGTATAACCACCAGAAGCCTTCCCACTCGGTCACTTTCAGATACAATGTTCCACCCAAGACTCTTCTAAGAGACCCTGAATAAAACAGAGCAAAAAGCATTACCTCCAGGACTTTGGAGCATGTGCAGGGGGGGGACGAGGTGGACAGGAGACGAAGACAAACGTAGGCTGATTCTGACATTAAGGATGAGGCGAAGGCTGCGGGGTGGGTGGGTGGGAGAATGTAGGTGGATAGGTGGTTGAGTTGGGGAGAATGTGTGTGTGTGTGTGTGTGTGTGTGTGTGTGTGTGTGTGTGTGTGTGTGTGTGTGTGTGTGTGTGTGTGTGTGAGAGAGAGAGAGAGAGAGAGAGAGAGAGAGAGAGAGAGAGAGAGAGAGAGAATCTCAATCTTCATACTATAATTTTTCTTTCATTTGTTACCAGCTTTTTATTGCATATATTTTTCAACGAAAGTTTACTGTAATCGCTTCCATGCACTGATAAATTCTATGTATTTTTCGGCTCTCGCCCTTTGGATTTCTAAAGCACATCAGCCTCTCTTTGCCCTTTCTTCTCTCCCCTCCTCCATTCCTTCTTCCTCTCCGTCCCACATGACTCTTTTGCTCTTCCTCCATCTGTTCCTCCTCCTCCTCCACCTCCTCCTCCTCGGTCTGTCTCTAACAATGGTCTATCTTTTCCTCCCTCTCTCCTCCAGGTAAGCGGTTTGGTGGACAAAAATGAGAGGTAGGAAGGACGGGAGGGAACGGACTGCCTTCGACTCCTCCAGGCCACACCAAGGGAGCGACAGAAGAGGTTAACTATGTACTAAATGTTTGCTGCACTGACTGATGAAGGTGGGGACGACAATGTTCCCTATAATTTTTACTTCTTTTGCAAACTAATTCATGCTTATCATCTTCATCAGCCTGAGTCAGTACACGATAAGATAAAGAACCCTCCATCTTTTTCCATTTCGACCTACTGGCTGTTAGAGAAAAAAAAATCACATAACTAATCTGGTCACTAACGTACTTATATCAACCTACTGCTTACTCTCTAAACTCACCCACCTACAAACCCCAATCAATCTATTTGCCCTTCGCTTTCTATACCTTGTTTATACACACCACATCCTTGCGCTCATCATCATCATCATCATCATCATCATCATACGTTAACTGTTCCCCTCCACTGATCCACCACAAACACAGGATGAAGTGTTGGTTGTGCCTGGAATACTACTGCAAACACCTCTACTCCATGCTTACATTCTCTTCTTCTTTTTTTTCCCCGTCTCTCTCTCTCTCTCTCTCTCTCTCTCTCAGCACAACCCAATTTTTTGTCCCCGTACTAAACCCACCAACACCGCTATTCTTCTTAAGCTCTCTCAACCAGCCACACCCTTCCACATTTGCCTCTCTCTCTTTTTTTATTCAGTTATTCAACACAAGAGTTAACTATCACTTTAAAGTTATCAATTAAACACCGACTCAACTCTGTCATCCTTAACCTTTATCCTTTCTGTTTACTATGATATATTATTCTATACGCAGGATAATCATAAATCTTAGAATAGGCTTTGGCTCCTCTTGGTATTTTCCCTTATTCAGTTTTATACAAATGAAATTCCTATAAAGCTATCAACCATTATTAATCCCTTCAATCTAATGACGAATTTTAACATTATATTCTTGTTAACAATAGAAAACATAATGCATCTCGGAAGAATCTCAGAAAGTTAGGGAATTCATTAAGACTAAATCTAACGTCAAAATCTCTCCTGAATAAAATAATTAGATAGAAGTAAAAACAAAAAAAAAAAATGGATGGCACTGGATACAAAGGGTTAAAAATCACCCCCCCCCAAAAAAAAGGGAAAAACCTAGGTGAAGGGGTAAACGTGGTGGGGCTCTTCAAGTCTGACCAGGCTAACAGACTGACCAATATCCCGGCTCTCTCTCTCTCCCCTCCTCCCAAACATAATGCTCTCCTCCTCAGCCCCAGATATCTTCCCGGTCAATCATCATCCTCTCGCATCACACGCCCTGCTAGCACCCACCTAGAACTCGTAGCACCCACCTAGCACTCCCCTAGCACCCAACTAGCACCCTCTGAGCACAGCGACCCCAAATCTTCCCTTGGGACAAAGTAAAAGACCAAAGAATTGAAACACGAACATATGAGAGGACTTGAGCTTGCGACTCGATCCAACGCTAGGTAATTTATCATCATTATATTCTCTCTCTCTCTCTCTCTCTCTCTCTCTCTCTTTGGGGGGAGTGATTGATACAGATGGTGGATGATGCTGACAACAGCTATTCTCCTCTCGTGTCACAATTCATTGATATGGGTTAGAGACGGTGGCTGGCGAACTGAAAGACAGAGAGGTAAACAGACAGACAGACAGACAGAGAGGTGTGACATCTGTACGTAAAATAAATCGCTTAAGAAGAGGATTTACGAAGTCTCTTATGCCATCTGGAACGTCCGAGATTTAATGCTGACCTGGTATCAACCCGAGAAGCACCGCAGGATAATTAATATTTACCTGAGTCCAAGATACCTGATATATGAAAGTGGCGTGTGCTTACTTACTATCATTTTTTTATCATTAAGAGAATACTTTCGTTTACACTTTCACCACTTCCTTATTACTCTTTCACCACTTCAGTATCATACTTTCACCACTTCCATATTATACTTTCACCACTTCCATACCTGTTATTACTCTTTCACCACTTCCGTATCATACTTTCACCACTTTCATATTATACTTTCGCCATTCCATATTATACTTTCACCACTTCCATATTAAACTTTCACCACTTCCATATTATACTTTCACCACTTCCATTTTACAGTTTCACCACTTTCATATTATACTTTCACCACTTCCATATTATACTTCCACCACTTCCATATTATGCTTTCACCATTTCCATATTATACTTTCACCACTTCCATATTATACTTTCACCACTTCCATATTATAATTTCACCACTTCCACATTGCTCTTTCACCACGTCCACATCATTTAGTACACAACCCCAAGGGCAAGAGATATGACGGAAAGGGTGAGCCAAGGCAACAGATGAGAAAGGCCAGGTCAGGAAAACACAAAAAGAGAAAGGTTAGGGCAAGAGATCTCAAAGAAATGTTAGGGATCCAGGTCTGACAGAAAGGCCAGGTCAACATATAAACAGAAAGGCCGGGAAAGGGCAACATATCTAACACTGTAAGGCCAGGTCAACAGATAAACAGAAAGGCCGGGAAAGGGCAACATATCTAACACTGTAAGGCCAGGGCAACAGATACAACAGAGGTCTGGGCAACAGATGTGTGAGAAAGGTCAGGGCGCCAGATAAACAGAAAAGCCAACAAAGGGCAACACATCTAACGGCGTAAGGACCAATCAACAGTTGTAAGAGAGGGGTCAGGGTCGTAGATCTAACAGAGTGGCTAAGTCTGGGCAATACAGTATAACTAATGGAAAGGTGGGGGCATTGCAAGACAGACGGCGAGAGAAGGAGAGAGAGAGAAAGAGAGAGGGCAAGGAGGACAGCCGACAGGAGCCAGTCATGGTGGCTGATTAGCGTTTGGGTGAAGGGCAGGGAAGACGGCGTAACAAAAGCCCGATGCCGAGTGTGACAGCTGCCCAGGGAAGGTCACGAGAGGAAGGGTAAGAGGAACGAAGGGAAAAAGGGACGCAGGGGTAAGAGGAATGAAGGAAAAACGAGACAGAGAGTAAGAGGAACGAAGAGAACACAGGACATGGGGTAAGAGAAACGAAGGGAAAAAGAGACAGGATGGGTAAGAAGGACTATGAAAATAAAAGAAAGGATGTGAAAACAGGGACGGTCACGAGACGGGGGATAAGAGGAACGGAGAAAAAGACAAGATGAAAGATAAGAAGGACTAAGAAAATGTAAGCAAGGATATGGGGATGTGGAAAAAAAACACACACACACACACAGAGGTTAAGAAGCAACGCGAAACTAGTGGACGCGGTTGGACAGCAAGAGGGATGGACAGTAGGAGGGACTACGAAATATATATATATATCTATATACCTACCTACCTATCTATCTATATATATATAAGTAAACGAGGGACAGTGAAAATAAATGACGCAATGCAAGATTTGAGGAACTTCGATAAAGTTGGACAGCGAAAATACAGGACGGGATGAAGGGTAAGAAGGACTGCGAAAATAGAAGAGGGGTTGAGAGGTACATGGGACAGCGCAAATAAAAGACGAGGTGGTGGGGGTAAAAGAGGATTGCGCAAATAAGGGATGGGTTGTAAAGATTAAGGTCTTCAGTACTAACGTCCTTTAAATTTCATCTTGTTTCCAGACGATTTTATTAAACTGAGAAGAGAATGATGGAATTCAGGGATTAAATATGACTTTCACTATCCCTTAACCATAGCACATCCTTTCAAAGTTTAAATTGTCTGGTAGGAGATTTATTAAAATGTAAAGAAATGTCAGTGTCGTGAAGGGGTTAACCTGAGATCAATCTGAGAAGCCAGATAAGGATGCTCCCAAACTGGTGCTGGGAGCTATAAAAAAAGAAGAAGCTGGATATATACGAAAAGGAGTAAAGTGCGTCGAAAATGCTAATGAAAAAATGAGTGACCGATAAAGGAGGAAAAGACGAGATTAAACCCCAAGAAGGATTACCAGTGAAAGGCTGTGGGATGTGAAAAGGAATGATGGTGGGAAGTGAGGAGATGTGGAGGGATGATAAGAAATGAAACGAACACATTACGAAGATGATAAGAGGTCTGTGTGAAATGCGGTGGATTGAGAGTTGATTAAAATGTTCCCTCTACCATCTAATTTTTTTTTTCTTCACTTTAACAACTACGAAGCGAATTATTAGGATCAGGAAGCAGCTCACACTCCGGGGGTTAAGAATGATCTCACTTAACCCTTTCACTGCGATCTCTCCCCCTAAACAGAATATAAGCGACCGGATAGAAGAGTAAAACACACACATACACACACATCGTACTAACAGACCGGCGAGGACGAAGAATGATTAAATAACAAAAAATTATGACAACAAATATGGAAGATCAAAATTACAACATGGCAACACTAAGATTAAAGAGAGAAAAAAAGAGAGATGAAAGAAATAATTGGAAAAAGACGAGAAAGATAAAAAAAAAAATAAGAGAAATAAAAGGTGATACAGCGAAAAGCGAAACAATAACCAGTCATAATTAGACCTAAAAGAGGTAATGGAAGATGACGTCATTACACAAAGGTGGGTATGAGGGGAAGTGGGGAGGGGAATGGAGTAGGGCTTAGAAGGGGGGTGGGGGAAGGGGGAGGTGTTCTAGGGGTGTGGAGGGGTAGGGGAGGGGGCAGCCTGAGCCCTAAATGGAAGGGGTCAGCGTCGGCGGCACAATACGCGTTAAAAGGGGCGTCTTAGTGCTCGGTGAAAGACGTCCATTAAGATCCTTCACAACAACACCTTCCTCAACACCTGGCCACACCACATCACACCACGGCCGCCCGGTATGGACCCAATGTGGAAGGTGTGGCTTGCAATGAACGAGATAAAGGAAATGAGTTGTCTGCACGGAGGAAATGCAAAATGAGTATCTTGCAATGAAAGAGATAGAGGAAATGAGTGGTCTGCAGGGAGGAAATGCAAAAGGAGTACCGGGCATCTTGCAATGAACGTGTGAGGAAATGAGTTGCCGGCAAGATGGAAATGTAGAAGGAATGTCTTGCAACGAACGAGATAGAGGAAATGAGTTTTCTGCAAATAGGGAGTACGGAAGGAGTGGTTTGCAATGAACGACTGAAGAAATGAGTTGTCTGCAGGGAGGCAATGTAAAAGAAGTGTCTTGCAATGTACGACTGAGGAAATAAGTTGTTTGCAAAGCAGTACTATGGAAGAAATGAAATGCAATGGATGAGTAGAGGGACGAGTGCTGTGAAAAAGAGTGACTATGGAACGAGTACCCTGCAGCGAGTGAAGGAAAGCGCGTTCTCCAGAGTTTGAAAAAAAAAAAAAAAAAACTTCCCTCCCTCAAAAAAGAAAACACAAAGAAGGAAGCAAAGAAGAAAAGAATGGAAAAAAAAATGTGGTTCGGCAATAAACAAGAACAGATGAACAAAAAGCCTACGATTCGGTGATGACGACACAATCTGATATAATTAAGAGGGGGACTATTGCCTGAGTATTGAAAAAGTTGGGAAGAACAGGTACGCTAATGAAGAAAAAAGGCAATACAGTTGTTAAGAAAAAACGTAGGACCGGGTTAAGACGCTGGGTACAACCTGGCTATAAAGAAAGTAGCATGGGCATGAAGAGGTAAAGGTGACACTACCATATGTAGGACTGTGAAATGAATAAGTCTGTAATGAGGAAGGCAATACAGGTAGATAATGAATAAGGCAGGTGACACAAAGTAAGATAATGCGGTCCCAACACAATCTAGCACATGACCGTCTAGCTTGTGTCAGCCTGGGGTCCACCTAATCAGCGGTGGAATACAGGGTTGGGAGGTGGAAGGGACCGAATGGCACGGAATGGGATGGGTTTCATAAGGCGGAAAAGTGCTACGGGGAATGAAATTAGTGGTCAGGTGGAGGGACGGCGGTAAGAGGGGAAGAGAATCAGTGGGAGAGGAAGAGAATCAATTAAAGTAAAACAGAACCAGGGAAAGAGAAACAGAACCAGTTGCAAAGGGAGAGAGAACCATGGCACAGGGAATAGAACGTGTGGCAAAGACGGCAGAACCAAAAGCAGGGGAAGAGAACCAAGGGCATGGAGGCACGAGAAGCAGAGACAGCGCGGTATTGCACAGTCGGTCTGGGAGTGACTCGGCCAAGGCAAATATTAGTACACATAAAGCACATCCAGGGAGAGCGGCCAAGCAGAACGGCGGAATAATTGAATATCACCTCAATTTCCTACTATAATAAGGGTCACTGTTACATCTGTGCTACTACTGTATTTAAATGCCCTGGTTACCTTTTTTCTTTGTGTCTTTATACAGGTAAACTGATATTAAGATGCGGAGCTATTTAAGTCATGACTAGTTTTATTGTTAAGTGGAATTTCTCACACAATGAAAGGAGAGAGAGAGAGAGAGAGAGAGAGAGAGAGAGAGAGAGAGAGAGAGAGATCTGTGTGTGTGTGTGTGTGTGTGTGTGTGTGTGTGTGTGTGTGTGTGTGTGTGTGTACTTGTGAAGGTGTATCAGTGTTCATATGACCGTAAATATCCGCGGAAGAGCCCAATACAGTAAGTCCTCCCAGTGGTAATAATTCAACCACGACGGCAAGGTGGATATTAAAGGAGGGGGAGACAGAACGCTACCTCACCCACAGACACCCACCACACCATCAACTATACTTTCATTCTCTCACAACTCGCACTACAGCCAATGTGAGTGTCTGACTTGAGAGACCACCATCTTTTTTTTATATAGAAGAAAATAAGAGGAAGGAAAAATATAAAAAAATCCATAGACCAGATTACAGGTGTTCTCCGTTCATAAATGTGTAACAATAACAAACACTGGAAATATAAATGTATGAATGTGGCTGTGAAGGATGAGAGCACGTAGGAAATCAATCATACTCGAAGCTTTCCAGGGCAACTTCCTATCCTATTACTTCAGTTACATTATCGGTACATATTTCGATCATTACTTGAAGAGAAGTGACGTGTGTGCAAGTGCGGAAGAGTACACATATTTTAAAATAAAGTGGAGGGGCACTCGAAGAGCATAGACGAATCACACTCAACAACAAGGCAAAAATACAAAATCAAAAGAGTAACACAAGAGTTGGCAAAGCAAGCCTGTTCAAAGTTTGCGCTGGTGATTGAACGCTATATTTACAGTGGACCAACACGGCCTGAGCCAAACCATCAACCCGCACTGTGATAGCGACCGTCATGCGAGTCTGATGAGCTGCGTAACACTCCATCAACTAACCTATCACCGCACCTGTGTTAAATCTGAACTAACTCGTTGACTGGTGTACAGGCGTGGGAATCACGGAGAGTTAGCAGTGTTTGTATAACCATGGACGGATAGCAGTGTTTGTATGTAGAATCAGGGGGATTTGCAGTGCTTCTGGGTAGAATCACGGGG
>NC_137024.1:57039151-57126651 GCF_032717465.1 Coenobita brevimanus | reverse complement strand
AAGAAAATCATGAGGGATGGGGATAATGTCAGCAACGTATCTGCCAATCCCATATGACTCCCTTCGAGGTGCAGGGTCCCACGGCTAGGCTATTCGTACTCCAGGGCATTTGACCAAATTACTCCCCTTTATGGCATTACCTGATAGATAAACCTCCAGTCAACACTTGGAAAACAGGATAGTGTATGGCTAGACTGCAACTACGACTAGAGAGCGATAATTACTCAACCACCTGAGATACTAAAGAAGTCATACTGTTCATTACACACACACACACACACACACACACACACACTTTCCAACTTTTTCCACAATTACACCTACTTAACTCTAGCCCACTCGAACACCACAAGTAAAAGCTATCCATCATTTCCATAAAAGTTTTGCATACATCAAGCTTGTTTCATATTTACCCCTACATGATCTTCACCCAGCATCCTCCTATCTTACACAAAAGAAAAAAAAAAAATGTATGACAAAGTTCGATATGGATTCCACCTTCATCCCGCGCAGCTTTATTCAGCAGCGTGTGACTCTACAGTACAAACATATCACCGCTGTACTCAAATTCCCACAAGTAAACAAATTTAAAGTACGATACATATTGTACGTTCAAAAACAGATCAAAATTGGTTAAGCAAGTGAGGCTCTTATACACCGAAAGGAAAAGTTCTAACACTGAGAGCAAGATATAAAAAACGTCTTACAATAATGCCAAATGAAAAATAAAACTACGAGTGCAAAATCGCAGACAAAAAAAAAAAAAAAAACATTTATTATAACAATGCATCAAAAAAAGGGAAATTCGATACTTTATATTCACCACAGGGGCTGGAAGACTCTTAGGAAATACACACAATCTTGCAAAAAGCCAACAGTCCGTAGTAGTGTGCTTCTCGTTAAGGTCTTCTGTGTGTGTGTGTGTGTGTGTGTGTGTGTGTGTGTGTGTGTGTGTGTGTGAGAGAGAGAGAGAGAGAGAGAGAGAGAGAATCTGTAGTTATCTTGGGTTACTATCACCCTCCCTGAATCCCTCTCACCACACATTGACCTAAAAGACGAACCAAAAGCAATACACTATCCCAAGACGAAATGGCTGGATGTAAACACGAGCAGAATCGACCTCTCACTCTGGCAACCTGGATTTATTTTTCTTTCCCACGTCTCATCTTCACAATCCCAATATTTACCTTGAAGACTCCCACAGTTCCCTCTCCCATGTTACCATCCCTCCCCCACTCATCCCTCCACTTCGCCCCTCCCTCTTAACCCCCTCCAAGCAGCACCTCTCCTTTTAACCCCTATAAATCCAGTGAGGTATTTCTCTATTGTGTTCTTGTTACCACCAGACGATTTTATTTAAGCCCTACCCTAAATATTGAAACCCGAAAATCAGTGCTACCTCCAAACACGCCTGTTCGAAGTCTTTATCATTACGTCGTTGAACTGAAAGGGTAAACTCAACCTTTTTCCTTCTGCTTTACCTCTCTTTTTGTACCTTAAATTCAGAGGCTGTGACTGTGACGCATTCTCGGCGGTTAAGGAGGCTCCCTAACACCTCTTCCTAACCGATTTATTTTCGGATACGGCTGGATAATATAGTTTTATACGTTACTGGTGTTTAATTGATGGTGAATATTAAAAAAAAAAAAATATTTTAGTAACACAGAAGAGTGCGGCAATGTGTAATAAGCAAAATAAATCGCTCTGAAAGAAGTGTTACGGAGCTTTCTTAGCTGACGAGAATACGAGACCTTGATTTGTGTCTTGGGTTGATATTCTTGTAAGGTTAGGAAGCTTAATAACACCTCTTAGCGGTTTATTTCTGATTCTTTACTGTATTCTTGTGTGTTTTATTCATGTGATCTATGTCGGCATTAAAAAGATATATGAAGGAAAAAAATAGGTTGTTCATGGGTAGTTTGGAAAATAAATCGCTAAGGAAGAGGTGCTAGGGAACCTCATTACCCGATGAGAATACGGGCCTACGCTTTACGTACGAAGTAATGCAGTGGTGAAGCCTTACCTGGCCGTGGTTGCCATATGGTAGCCAAACTAAAGCAGGTGCAGAACGGTACTATTCTTTGTGACTCTCTAAACCAGGTGCAAAACGGTAATATTCTTTGTGACACTCATTTTCACCATACTTAAAATACCTGTTTATTATTACTGCAGACTCCGTTTATTATTACTGCAGACTCCGATTTATTATTACTGCAGACTCCGATTTATTATTACTGCAGACTTCCACTTACTTTACAACTGTGCGTTAAATATGAACTACAGTGAAGCTTTTGTGTTACCTAAACCTCAGTAAATTTAAGAGCATCTACAGCATAAAGATAAATACTGCTGAAACTTTTAATTCATTCCATCCGATGACACAAGTCTTTCCCTCCTCCTCTACCTCCTACTCTATTCGCTTCTCCCCTTCTTTCTCCATCGTCACCTTCTATTCCTCTTCTCCTCCATCCTCACCTCCTCTTCCTTTATCCAATCCTCATCTTCTTCCTCATCCATCTCCTCCTTCTCTTCCATTCCCTCGTTTTTCCCCTCCTTCATCCCCTCCTCGTCTTTCTCCGCTACTCCCCTCTTCTCCACTTCCTCCTCCATCCCCTCCTCCTCCTCCATCCCCTCCTCCTCCTCCATCCCCTCCTCCTCCTCCTCCTCCATCCCCTCCTCCTGCGTTCCCTTCTTCCTGCCTTAATGACGTCACACCCAACATTTCCGCCATTATCTTCCCAATTACACACCTGACCCAGAATACAAAGCCAGAATTTCTATTTATAAAGTTTCCTAGCTGAATTTAAGAATGACTGTGTATACGTTTTCCTTCACAAATACAGGCTACACCTACTAAATATTTCACTATTAAACCTGAGTGAATATTGGTGAAAAAATACGAAAACACAAAACAATCCTTGATATACCGGTAAGTCTTTTGGAAATATTCAGCCTGGGAAATGGTTAGATGACTTAAAAATATTCTCCCAAATTATTCGACGTCATTATCATCATCATCATCATCACCACCACCATCACCATCCTCCTCATTATCATCACCATCATTCTCATCATCATCATCATCACCATTCTCATCATCATCACATCATCATCATCATCATCACCATCCTCATCATCACCATTCTCATCACCATCACATCATCATCATCATCATCACCATTCTCATCATCATCATCATCACCAACCTCCTCCTCCTCCTCCTCATCATCATCATCATCATCATTATCATCCAGACCACTTTTCCCACCTAAGGATGAGGTTGGGTAGGGTTCCCAGAGAAACACTGAGAAACATAACAAAACTCAGCCCACAGTATTAACACACACACACACACACACACACACACACACACACACACACACACACACACACACACACACACAACTGATAATACGTACTTAACTTTTCTGTGGGACTTTTTTCATCGCGCAATTTATTTAAGATCTTTTATAAATACGGACCCACAATATTAAAAAAAAACAAAATACGAAAAATAATGCGATCTGAAAAAATACGTAACTGTTATGGAAATGTACGAGTATTTATTTGGTGAATTAGTAAGGATTCTTTATAAATACTGACTCTCTCTCTCTCTCTCTCTCTCTCTCTTTCCCCTGTTGCACGCTCACGAACGCTTTTTGCTCAGTTAGTCACATAGGATTTACGGGCTAATTAAATGGTGACTCAAAGGGAAGATGAACCCAGCAAGAGAGAGAGAGAGAGAGAGAGAGAGAGAGAGAGAGAGAGAGAGAGAGAGAGAATCTTTCTTGTTTTGGTTTTCAGAAAAGCGTTAGGTCAAGAATATGTGGTTTTTCGGGGGGAAGGGGGGCTTGTAGGGGGGGGGGGATATTTTTTGTAAGAGGGTAAAAATGGGGGCCTGTTTTGTGGATGAGGGGGTAAGATGGGTGACTTTATGTGGATGAGGGGATGAGTGATTTTTCGTACATCTGGGTAAAAACAACTAAATAAATAAATAAGATAAACTGTAGACGGCGACAGCAATATCTAGACCTGTATCCTACGTAACTGGGAGAATTCGTAATCCCTCTTCCTCGGCGATTTATTCTGCACGTTATACACCACTACACTGTTTTCTGTTCCTTATGCAAAACACTTCTACGCTAAAAACGATATAAATAACAAACAAGAAAATGCTAAGGTGTAACATGCAAAACAAATCGCTAATGGAGAGGTGCTACGAAGCCTCCCATGACATCTACGGCCTTTCATGCCTCCCGAAGGACCGAGGAAACAGCCATTAAAAAAAAAGAAAAAAAAAAAAAACTCATTCCGGGAAACGTGTTGCTATGGTAACTTTCTATGAGGCTTACCTTCACGTGTTATATATTTTTTTTAAGCTTACTATTGCCACGTAATTTAATATATAATTCTTTAATATGTATAAGCCGTATATGACTTGCATTTATTTTTCTTTTCTATTATTATTATCATTACTACTACTACTACTACTACTGCTGCTACTACTACTACTACCACTACTACTGCTACTACCGGTACACCTACCGTCATCATCAGATTTTCCCTTACAAATCCACTTATTAATTAATACAAATAATACACACCAGTCTCACCTTTATCCACACATACAAATAACAAAACACAGGCAGGAGGCTCACACACATACCCAGCGAGGTATCGAGATGAGTAACAATTCCAGTTACATAACGCGACGGGAAGAAAGCTGATCAACTCTACGGGGACCACTTGCCAAATTTCACACGCTCTTCTCGCTTCGCTCTAGAAAGGGCTCCCTCCATCGTAAGGGGACGGTGGAAGAAGGTATAAGTGTGGTGGTGGTGGTGGTGATGCTCTGGGCTCTATATTTCCATAATAGCTTGGAAATGATGCTCTTGTAAGGGGTCTGGAACCACCCACCTACTGTACAGTAATACCCACTCCTCATTTTAACCCTATGTCCCTATTATCTATTCTTTATTGTTCTTACAGATACCAAACGACTTTCCTCTGCTTGGGAAAAAGACCTCTTGTACTGAAAGGGTTCACGAAGGATATATCTGCAAGCTGCATCGGCTCTATCTATCCTCGCGTCCACACAAAATCGTCCCAAAGTAAGGGGAGGATTTATGATGGATCATCTATACCTTACTATCCGAAAAATCTATCCAGGGGCGCACAATTGTCTGGAGATGATGATGATGATGATGATGATAATAATAATAATAATAATAATAATAATGATAATAATAATAATAATAATAATAATGACATTACGACAGAGAATGGGATGAATAAATAGTATCGAAAATTATCTTGAACATTAAAAAAGCTAATATAATTCGCTGTAAGAGTATCAGGAATTGGAAAAAGCATTCACTTATCTCTTTATAGGCGGAGAAAAGTCACAATTTTACCGATGTCCCTCTCTTAAAAAAAAAAAAAGTGGCGCCAACGAGCATCCCTCTTTAATCTCACCACATATATTTTTTCCTTAGTTCCTCCTACCTCCAGACGATTTTCTTAACTTTGGAGATTTTTTTTTTCCTTTATGCAAGGAAGAAGGAACCAAAGGCCAGAAGCTCGCAAGATTGAAAGAGTTAAAGACAGGGTTAGGGATAGTCTCCATTAACCCCTTCACAGCCCGATTTCTCTCCGAAGCTGAATAAAACCGTCTAAAGGCAGCAAGATGGGAAACAAAAAAAAAAGGCATCAACTTGAAGAAGGAACCAACCCGCCATAACCAACTACATATTTAGCACCAACGTAAAGTCAAAGGATAGTTATGTACCCTTCCGAATAGGCTACTGTGAACTCTGTGGCTACGGTGAGTTTTCGTGCGGTAAATAAAATAATCGCTACAGGCTATAATGCAATACAAAACTCTGTCGGTAAAGTTTTCAGCCTGAATGTTGATGATCGTTGTAGTTTAAACAAAAATTTCCGGAGCCCTGGGTTTCTCCTGATCACAGTTAAAATTATCTAACGTAAGCCGAAAAAAAATGAAAAAGTAGGTCATTCGCAAAGGTTCAAACGCTGACCATAAAGAAATAAATAAAGAAAGAAAAAGTTTGGATACGTCAGGAGAGAAAAAAAATGTTCCTTACTACTTTTACAGATTTACAGGATGTTAGTCTATTTCTAAGTTTTCAAAAATCAAAAAAATTTACGATAGAAGCTGAGTTTACAAGTCGGAAAGGAAAAATACAGACGAAAGGAGATTAATTTGTTTCACTGCCGACTTACATAACCATCTTCCTAAATTGGCCAAGAGTTTCGCCCTTTGTCAGCTTCTTTCACGTTGTTCAGTGGCAGAAAAAGAATACTATAGCTCTACATCCTTTTCCACGGCACTTCTTCGTGACTAGCATCATACTCTAGTGCTAATCAGTTTATACAACTCAGCACTCAAGACGGAGTAATGGCAATTTTTGGCCAAGTAAGAGTAAACACCGTATAGTTACCCCACATCAATTCTTACGTCAATCTCTTCTTTCAACCCAACATTCAAGGTGGACAGACGGCAATTTTAGGCCAAGTTAGAGTAAAAGGAGGATAGAAACGCCGACTTCATTTTTCTCCCCTCCTTCTCATCCACCCCATCTGGCCTAGCTTAGTGAAAGTAGGCGGCGCGTGGATGGTCTTTGCTCGGCAATCTGCATAATTAACCACTTCACCCCCATGACGCGGTGCCGGGGTGGGTGCCTTCGTGTGGTGACACCGATATAACCAGGGTCCGTATTCTCGTCGGTTAAGGAAGTTACCAAACACCTTTTCCTTGGCCACTTATTTAGCTTATTACACCTTACTTTCCATCTGTGTTACATAAACCATTCTAGTATCGCCATACTGTGCACAGATAAAGTGCAAAAGGATATTAACCAGCCATACCAAAAAATAAATCGCTAAGGAAGAAGTGTTTGGGAGCCTCCTTAACCGACGAGAATAGGGGACCAGGTCGCTTAACCCCCTAGTTATACAAACGTCCTTTAGTTACTTCTCTATTCCCCCTAAGGAGGATGTTGGACTGCATGAATTAGTTTAAGCCTTCAGTCCACCGGGTTCACGTTTCAGATGAACCTGGGGCTACATCTACTACTACTACTGCTACTACTACTTCCATGACGCACTTGATATCATTCATTTGTACCTCCAGACGGTTTTCTTAACCTTCAAGACACCACCTATCGTGACGTGGTAAAACACACTCTCCATCAACCCCTTCACAACCCCCTTCCCTTCCTAAGCAGAATAAAACCGTTTAAAGCAGTAAAAGAAAAGGAGGGGGAGGTAAAAAAAAATACAAGGAGTCCTAGGAGGAACGGGCATAACTTTGGAATATGAAGGATGGGGAAAATCTACGTAAAAAATATATCTAATTCCAAAGCTCCATCGTTAGGGAGTTAAAGTTACCAATGTCCTTATGGGTGACATTGGTCTCCCTTGTAAATTATACTCATTAGGTCACCGGTAATTGTCGCTCCGATAAGTTTGAGATTTGGACCTTTTATTGGAATAGCGTTCTCTCTCTCTCTCTCTCTCTCTCTCTCTCTCTCTCTCTCACACACACACACACACACACACACATTCCCTCGCCTATCATTTCCCCAGAGTTCCACCCTTTCCTCCCGCGGCACCCCGTAAAAAGGACACCATCGTACTCAAAAGACAAATAATACCTCTTGTGAAACTGGCCTAGTGTTGGTCCATCTTTTAAGGTCTACGACAACCCTCGAGCAGACTTAATTTTTCCTCAAGGGCAAAATGGTGGAAGGATCAGTCACCATCGTCCAATAATTCCAACACCTGTCCATCAAAATGAAATACTATAGTCGCGGCGCACGACTCGGAGGTTATCATTATCGTACCCTGGCAACCTATCATTCAAAAGTGCGTCCGATTTCGTATCATACTATACACGAATCATATTATTATGCACGAATATATTATACACAAATAATATTATACACGAATCAATGCGTCTCATATTATACACGAAATCAGACGCACTTTTGAATGGAAGGCTACCTGGACACGATAATAACAACCTCAGAGTAGAGCGCCGCGACTATAGATTTTTTTTTTCTTCTTTTTCTTTCATTTTTTTTTTTCAAGACCATGATCCCTAACGCCTTCCAGTTCAGTTGATGGCCAAGTGTAGTCTGACTGGAGGGTCGATCTGAATAATAACTAAATAAGGGTCATCGAATTTTGGGTGACCAAGATTTAATATTCATTTGAGTGTTCTTCTATTGGGTGAAAAGAAATCGACTACAGACAGTCAGATCTGACCTATAGAACCAAGCTAAAACGAACACTGTCATCATCATCATCATCATCATCACCATCATGGAGCATACTGCAGACGAAAAAAAATCGAAAGATGACCAGATCTGACCTACCATACCATGCTAAAACATCATTATTATCATCATAGACTAGAGAGGCAGAGTGAGGCAAGGAGGCGGTCATTCCAGCCAGATATATTGACGTACTTGTGTTATACAGAGTCAAGGTTATGTTGATTAATCAGCCATTTATTTTCTGGATTTTAACACCAGGGTACCTAGGACAGGATTCTAGGTGCTACTGAAGGCTTCTAAGCACCTCTTACTTAGTGTTTCATTCATCATTTTACACCTTAATATTTTCTTGTCGCGAATGTTACTAATTTTTACATCGACAAAGTTTGCATCAATAACTCACACGATGATATTAAGGCGGACTGGGCAAAATATTAATAAGTCGCTGAGAAAGAGGTATTACGACGTCTCCTGAGCTTTCTAAAATACGACCCCTACTCTCTTCCAGGTTTGTTATTGTTAGTGGATAAGGCAAATATTAATAAATCGCTGAGAAAGGGGCGTTACGACGATCCTGAATGACCTTGAATATCACTCATACTCTCATTCACGTTTATTGTTGTTTTCCTCAGCACCAGCATTGAGATCCAGCCAAATCCAACCCATCACCATCGTTAGATTTCCAATTCTCGATCTGTGAGTCGGAAGCTGCTGTGGAGATCCCGTAACACTTCTTCCTTAGCGATTCATTCTCCATATTACACCTTTTTATTCATCACGTTCCCGATTTTTGATATGTGAGTCGGAAGTTGCAGTGATCCCGTAATACTTATTCCTTAGTGATTTATTCTCCACAGTACGCCTCTTTATTCCCTTGCATGTAAGTGATGCTGTGTCAGTACTAGAAATACATACCGTAAATATCAACGTATAATATGCATCACAAATAACCACGGAAAATGGACAGTGAAATTTAAGTTGCCGACATTACGTACCTACAAGCAATATTCTATGTGGCATTATTAACTTCGTCACACCTGAATTCATAGCAATTTATATTTATTACACCTTGATTTTCTCGTTTATGTGTATGTATTTCGCACCGACAGAGTTTGCCTCCGTAACGTACAAGAAATGGGTACGGTATACTATGCAAGGTAAATCGCTAAGGAACATGAGCTACGGAACTACTTGTCACCTGGAATACGTGTCTATTTTCTCGCCGACATACCTGTTTGCCTTTCTCAGCGCCAAGCAACAACCAGGTCACGAGTCACAGGCAAAGGTGGCCACGGGCGAATATAGAGCCAACAGTGCACTGACAGGATGGCGAATATGAAGGCAATAGAGCACTGACAGGAAGGCGAATACAGAGCCAACAGTGCAATGACAGAGCCAAGGTGAATATGGAGCCAACAGAGCAATGACAGCTTACCGTAATGAAGAAACACCAAATGAAGAGAAAAGGCCCAGGATTTCTTCAACGCTTCGTCTGTTACGGTTTCTTCATAACAGTAGTTTAGAAAATACAGAACCAATAACGTAATGATACATTAGTGAAGGAGAAACACCAAATGAAGAGAATGGACCCAGGATGTCTTCAACGTTTCGTCATTACGGTTTTTCACAGTGGTAAAAAAAAAAAAGAAAAAAAGAAAAATGATGGAACTTATGGTATTCTCCAGGTACGCGATTGGGACCCAGCTAAATACCGTAAAAACGAAAATGAAAATAATCTTTATAAATGCTGATGATTATGGCTGCGTTATGCTTCCCCCTGATGAAAGACTATATAACGTAGCTGTCAACGAAGATACTGTGTTATGGCAGGATGTCAGTATTGGTAAGACATGTAGTAGTGTGGAGAAGGAAATGTATACTTCTGTAAAATTGCATACATCTGCCATGGTAGGAAAGTTAACACGCCCAGTTATCGTATGACATTAATAGTTATCGAAAGTAAATGGCCTTCGTCTCCTTCCCACTTTACTTCCCTCAGCGGCTCACCTTTGAGATTTGGGAACCTCAGGGAAGGTGGTCTGGCTGAGTTCCGACAGCTCCTGTATGGTCCTAAGGGCCTGGGGCTCAGCAGAGATGCCCTGAGCCCTGGTCTTGCGGGCTCTGTCCTTGGGGCTGGACGGGGCCGACAGAGCAGCGTAAGGGATGATGCTCTGGAATTTATCCAGCTGCGACCGGAGCTCCGTAATCTCATCCTCCTGCAGCCTCAGCTTCTTCTCCAGCTCCCGGATGAGGTCATCCTTCTTGGCCAGCAATTCACGCATTTCTAGGGAACCCATCTTGGAAACACTTTGGTCACCACCGTTCAGAGCGAGCGGCATAACCCGACACACATCACCTTCTCACAGCAGCCAGATACCGACTAACCGCACACGAGGTGTCGGACCCTTTCAAGACGCCGAAGTGCCGATGGAAGTCTGCGTTCTCAGATGCCACAAGAGAGTGGTTTTCTACCAAACAATAACAATGCTTGTTATCTATAACTTAACCACGACTTTAAAATGACGGACATTCACAAACATGCATTTACGGATTCAGGTTTAACAGGGTTGGTAGGGGATATAAGGCATGAGGACTGACACTGCACAGAGCCAGGAGCACGGACGAGATATGAGGGAGCGGATGGCAGGGCCCGGTGCGGCGAGCAACAGGGCGGCCCTCTGGTGGCGGGATGGGGAAATAGGGCAGGGGGGCGGGGCTTATCATTCACTAGAGCAACGCGACAGGGGAAGCACGCGCCCTCGCCTCACGCTAAACGTTCACTAAAAATAACAACACCAACGTTAACTGGACTTAGGTGTATCACGGAAAACAAACCGAGCAGTTCTGTCAACGTTTAGGAATCAGGGGGAAAATATAAGGCCAAACAAGGGCGACAGGGGAGGAACGCAGGCTTCCTACAGGTAAACGTTTACTGAAAACAAATGCAGCAACGTTTAGTGAATATAAATACATCAGCCACCACAAGCCAAGCAAAATTAATAAAGCTTAAGCATCAGGGGTAAATACAGTAAGGTGGGGCGCATTCACGAGAGCAACATGACAGGGAAATCGCAGGTTCACGTCAACATGAACGTTTACTGAAATTAAAAAAACACAAAAAACTGGTGAGGCTGCATTGTGAAAGTTTAAGGATTAGCGGAAAACTAACAAACGATGGAGATACACACCATCAGCTATACAGACATACACTGATCGCGATAGGTTTACAAAGTGCACTGATTCCAAATGGACAAAGGCAATGTAGGAGTGAGGTAGATGTCAATGACCTCACCTCTTCTCAGTGCCTGACACCTGCCCTGCCTCCTACCCTGACACAGATGACACTTAATGGGGCGTTCAGACCTTGATGAGGCGCATCGCTCACCCATCAGCATCGCCACCATCAATGTCATCATCCAATTTGCTCTGGGATTTTTGTCATCCATCTGAACTAATCTGTTTCTCTCATCAACCAATCTGTTCTCCTATATACAGTCCTCCACCAGAAGAAATCATAAATATTATTTTCAGACTCAGCGTAACTCTTCCCGCTACAGGTTAGTATATACAACATTTCCTTCTCATGACTACTACCACATTTTTTACGCTGTTTTTAAGCTTGATCAATCCAAGATACGCCAAAGAGGTGTTTTCTTTATATGATTAGCCAATATCTTAAAACCCATGAACTTAGCCCTACACTACCGGCACTGTATTATCAGGGTATACCTGCGTGTAGCCAAACCCACCTTGCTACTCACACTGCTGAAGAAATGTCACCAATCTAAACGACCCGCGACACTAACAACCACGACACTAACGACCGTGACACTAACGACTTAAGTAATGATGCAGTAATAATAACGCAGGTACAGCCTTGAGCAAATATCTTCCAGCTGAGTCAAAGGAAGGTGCTACATGGACCATCTGTATGAGACAGCAATATGAAGCACAGAATAAAAGTGTATGAGAAGGAAGGAGAAGGAAGGATACTCTCTGCCGAATGAGAAGGAATGAAAAATATGGAAGACAGGACAAAATACTGAGAAATACGGAAGGCAAGACACAGTAATGAGAAATAAGGAATGCAGGACACAATGCTAGAAGGAAACTGTCGGTGAACTTTTGCTCATAACTGTACTTTACATTAGGCACGTGTCAGGCAGAGAGAGAGAGAGAGAGAGAGAGAGAGAGAGAGTGTGTGTGTGTGTGTGTGTGTGTGTGTGTGTGTTCCCAGTACCTGCCGTCGCCCTTCCGTGTCGGTCAGTGCCGTCCCCAGAAGCAACAGGCAATAAGCGATTTCTTAAAGATACACAGACCCTGGAACTGAGCGGCTTTATTACTGATTCGTTGCTTTGCCGGCAGAGGAACACATAAAAAAAAACACACACACACACACACACTACAATAAGATAAGTACGAGTAACGGTCGGCCATGTGAGGAGGACGGAATGAGAGACTAACAAGGAGTGAGTGAGGTGGAGGAAGGGAGAGGAAAGGGGAGACCGAGGATGAGATGGAGGGATGGAACAGAGAGGTATATGAGAGAGTGGGGTGTGAGTTGGGAGGAGGACAGCGAAATGGCAGGGGACAGGGCAACATGGAGACGATTTGTTTGTGGCCAACCCTTACGGGATTAAGGCGTCTGGCTATTGATAGATACAGATAGCTCGGCAAGCTGCCATTCGTCTACTACTACACAGATGGAGTCGTCATTTACCCTGTCTTCCCTTGAGGTATACCACACGTTACAACCTCATTTCCACATGTGTTTGTCTTCAGTATATACAGACTTACATAACTCCTACGTGGTCATCAAGAGCGCTTCTGTTCTTACGACGCTCAAACAGATTTTAAGAGCCATGGGTAACTCAAAGTAAGTGGCCATTATAAGAGCTCCAATACTTAAGAAGCCTGTACAGCTCACAGTGGCCTTAGATAACTCTTAGGTGATTATTAAGAGCACTTCTATTCTTTACGACGCCAAAACAGATCATAATGGCCTCTCATGAACGTCATTTAAGGGTACGTCTGTTTCTAAGACGCCCATACACAGCATAATGGCCTCTGATAACTCATAATCGGTCATTAAGAGAGCTTCACTTCTTATGACACAAACAGATCGTATCAACAAGACCACTGCACTCATTCCCCGGCCTTCATCCCGGCCGATCCGGTCACTAAAGATCTGAGATAATGGCAACAGACAGAGATGGGCGGCTCTACAGGTTCCTCTGCTCATTAATCTAATCGGCCACTGATTTATGGCGGTGAGTAAAGCGGCAGGACACACAGCCAGGCATCTCGGTCAAACTGCGACACGTAAGACTGTTGGGTGGGAAAGAGAGAGAGATTAGAGCTGGAATTCTTTTTTTCTCTAACATTTCGGGAGGAATAGAACCCATCTCTCTCTGAAAATGGGTTCTTTGACGCCCGGAACATTAGATAAAATAAAGAATTCAATTTCTAAAATGCGTCTCTCTCCCACCCAACACTCCGATCTCGGTCATAGTTTGGGAGGGGGGTCTTGGCTCCCCACTCCCCTCCCATTTCATGTATGTCTGGGTCCTCCATCTCATCCCCAGCTGAACAAAATCACCTGGGCCCGTATTCCCCATGGATAAGGAGGTTCCCTAGCACCTCTTCCTTTGCGATTTATTTTTCGATATGCCTGGTTTATATCCATTTGTGCGTTCTGTGTGTGTGTGTGTGTGTGTGTGTGTGTGTGTGTGTGTGTGTAGTTTATTCCGTGAAATCAGAATTTCGTAGCATTTTCCTGGTAAGTCTACGCGAAATACTTCAGTCTCTGTTAGAATGAAAGCCTGATCACTCGTCGGAACAATGAGGTCTGTGTAATCTGCTTAACTCTTACGGCCGGGGCTAATCATTCTTGACCAAAACCGCCAGGCACGAGGGTCCGGGGAGGGGCATTGAGAGTACAGTGCACGCGGCGGTGGAGCCAAATCAAAGTATCAGTGTTAATGTAAGGCCGCGTCAGACCCCGGGTTAAATGAAAGCTGGGGTACGGGTAGGCAGCTTGGCCCCACCTACAGCCACCAGCAAAAGTTCGTCGACACCTCTCTGCTCGCTGTGGCAAGGGAATGTGTTGCGTCGTTCGTATCGTTTAGAAAGGCTCCAAAATGCTTGCATGGGTTGGTCTTGGCCACGTAAAGGCGGCTCTTCACGCTGTTCGATCCCTGGTAGTCTCCCTCTTCAGTCCCTTATCCCTAAGGTCACACTCTGCGACCTTGTTCCAGGTCTTTTATGGCCTGCCTCTCGCAAACCTTCCCCGAACACTCACACTTCTCACCTTCCACACTCGGTTGTCATCCACCATCCTCTCAACATGCCCAAACCATACATGAGCAATTTTTTTTTTGGGGGGGTGAAAGCATTATAAAGTACAGTACACAAGAGAACGAAATGAGAAAGAAAGTTACTCTCAGTCGTTTGGGGTGGAATGAAAATTACAGAAGGCAGCACACTTAGCTGTTAGATTACTGTTTTGGAACTTCTGCACACGACTGTACCTGCCAGAACTAGAAATTCAATGCCGAAAAAAGTTAATGAGGTGCGTTGCTCTCTAATGCACCAATCATCATTGTATCCTTCACTATTATCGATATTATCACCACCACAAGGCTTTTTATTTTTATTTTTTTACTACTATTATTTTTTTTAATGCCGGAAGGGGATGCTACGAGTACAAATCCCGGTTCAACCAACCCCTTGCATAGTAATTGATGAAGAGCCTAAACTCAGGGTTCAGTGTGCTACCGGTACTTCAACCTGCCCAGAAAAGACTATAGCAAGGCAGAATGAAGGACAGAGTGACCGAGTGAAGTGGCTGCGGATAGAGTGACTGAGTGGAGTGGCTGTGGATAGAGTGACTGAATGAAGTGGCTGCGGATAGTGACTGGATGAAGTGGCTGCGGATAGTGACTGGATGAAGTGGCTGCAGATAGTGACTGGATGAAGTGGCTGCGGATAGTGACTGAGTGAAGTGGCTGCAGATAGAGTGACTGTGTGAAGTGGCTGCAGATAGAGTGACTAAATGAAGTGGCTGCGGATAGAGTGACTGAATGAAGTGGCTGCGGATAGGGTGACTGAGTGAAGTGGCTGCGGATAGAGTGACTGAATGGAGTGGGTGCAAACAGAGTGACTAAGTGGAGTGGCTGTGGACAGAGTGACTGAGTGGAGTGGCTGTGGATAGAGTGACTGAATAAAGTGGCTGCGGATAGTGACTGGATGAAGTGGCTGTGGATAGAGTGACTGGATGAAGTGGCTGCGGATAGAGTGACTGAGTGGAGTGGGTGCGGACAGAGTGACTAAGTGTAGTGGATGCGGACAGAGTGACTGAGTGGAGTGGCTGCGGACAGAGTGACTGAGTGGAAATTAATCATACAACATTCTAACTAAGAAATTAATTATACAAACGTTTTTATGAACACTAAATTTATCTTCCATCAGCTAATTAACTCGCGCCAGTACATCTGTTGTCTCACGCTAATTAAATTCAAGTTGTTGCATTTCCCAGATATGAAAGTACACCTTTAAATGGCCGGACTGTGTCATGCGTGTCCACCCCCAATCAGTGTCGTGTGTTCAAGCTGCCATCTCCCCAGGCTACAGATACACACACCAGGCACTCTGAGTTTTATTATTTACACTGACTAGCGGGCCATTTCGTTCTTACCTAACCACTCTTCCGTATGCAACAGAGCTTTAAACCAATTATGCAGTGAAAGATAGATTAGGTAGACTGATAAACAGACATATAAATAGATACAAAGAGGTAGATATAGATACACAGCGACAGATAGATACATAAATGGATGGATAAATATACAGTCTATCCTGATTGCAATGGCACTCTCATTTATGCCGACGGTACAACTTACTCGATAACCTTCACTCCCCAGCTCACAACTTATTTTCTACGCTTGATTTATGTATGGAATCCCCCAGAAGGATACAGTTAGTCTCAATTAGCAGAGTGAAACATAAATCGGGCCTCTGACATGTGAAGTAACAAACTACCTATGGAGAGGAATGGTAGATGCAGAGGCAAGCACACCGAACTACAAAGCTACTTAACCCTCTATAGCACAGTGTTATCCACGAGCGAGTGTGACTCAGTTTAGAAACTTGTATAAACTGAGAACCCCAATGTCTGGACCTATGTACTTCGCGACTACAAGCCCGCAGGCGAAGGGCGGTCCACTAACTTCCCACTAAATCCAACTTGCAGGAACCCCGAGCTGTGGAGGGCTAAATACCCGGGTGCGAAGGCGACAGGTGAGCGGGCAGTCAGGAGGATTAGAGCGCAAGCTTGTAAATGCTGGCCAGTGCTGGAAATTACGAACAAAAGGAAAATCTACCCCTCATTAAATTTCTCTGAAGTACGTCAGAGCTCAGCTACTGTCTTGGCTCACTGCAGTAATGACAGCCATGGGATTTGGGAAAAAAGAAAAAAAGAATTAAATATGATGAGTTAGCAAAGGAAAAAAAAAAAAATGAAAAGAAAAAAGGAAAGGAGTTTCATTTTCTCCCACTTCTCAAACTGGTTTTCACCTTAGTGCAAAACAAGCTTTACCGTATGCATCAGTACCAGCAATATAAACAGATACTAGCAAACAAAACAAAACATTATGAAACTTAAGCGTCGGAAATGTAATATATATAAAGTTACGCTCCCTGGGTAGGTACTCTTGGCAACAGTCATAGCAATATACCGTACTTTGGCTACCTGACACCTACCATCACCTACACAGACCAGTAGTGCAACGCTCCAGTTCGTGTGCTATCTGCCTAAACAATCTACTTCAGTCTAACGCATCTACTACTTTCCTCAGGAGTTAGTTTTTTTGTCTTCGGAGCTGATTTAAGTCTATCTACTACAAACGGGTCATTACAGCTGATTACTGTTATATGTTAAGATTTAAGGAGGGGAGGTCCTGCTATCTCCACCTCACTTCTTCCCGTCAGGACTTACCGCCGTGTTATCCCGATCAGATCATCGACGACCCCACCACGTTCCTCAGAGGTGGCGCTGGTTAAAGAAGTTTCGGGTCACAAGTCGGCAGCCAATTTTCTGCGATCGTAGCAACAAACCTTATTTATTTATTAATTTTTGCACGATACAACACCGCACTTCACGCCAAACCTCTTCGCTTCTGCCAGTGTAACGCCATCTTTCTACAGTACAACAATGGTATCAACTTAACCAGAACACAGCACACCAGTAATATTATATCTTGTCTCCTTTCCAACAATTAGTTTTCGAGGTGAGGCTGACACAAAAATTTTTCTGGAGCGACAGAGAAACGCGATTTGGATGGCACGGTTACAAGTACTACTGGTAGTAATTATGCCTTTATACTATACAGTGGATGCAATGCAGTGTCTGTGCAATAAATAGCTATATCAAAATAGAGCACACCAGAACACTCAAGCGTTTTCCTTTAACTCCTGTCCAAAGAATAAAACAATTTCCAGGCCAATCAGGCCACCAGTTCCCGACATATGACTCATTTCTGGCCTTTTGTATAGAGCGGGGAGGAATGGATTCATTCTTGGGCCGACGTTGAAATTACCAGCATGACAAGGGTGAAGAGTGTCGTGTTTCTTGTATTATCACTCTCTCGCCCCACTGTCCTTCCTTCTTCTACTCCTAAAAATGTATAGTTATTATAATGGTATAGTATAATCTATATTATAACGATCCGATTTCTGTATGCTTGTTGGTTTGTTGCTTGACATCGAGCGGAGACCGCCGAAGGCGGCCTTTAAGCTAGTAAACAAATAAATTCGTAAACACAGCCATTAGTCATCCAAGACCCATCACATAAGCAGTCTTCCACCCCTTCCACAGCAATTCTACATATCCTACACCTATCTTACACCCACCTCCCGTCCATCCTGCATCCATTCCCCATCTTACAAGCAATCCTCCACCCATCTTACGCCCATCCCCCATCCACCTTACATCCAGTCCCCACCCATCCTCATCCTACACCGTACCTAATCCCAACACAATCGTCTGCATCCTTTATCATCCACCACCGCTCTTTTCAGGCCCTAATCATAATCCGCCACGCTGACTGGTATGCAAATCACCCCAATCACAAGACATAACTGCCACCGTACCCCGATATACGTCCACGGTAAGTTAAACGGCGTATCACAGGTCAGTACTCTAAGTGGCTTTGGCGATACCGTAGCGTTCCTTCCTTAGCGATTTATTCTGCCTGTGACATTACTCTGACACATGCAAACACGGCCATTACAAGACTTGACTTCTACATGCATCATTTTTCTTACAGACATCCCTTTTCCATTCATGCTTCGCCAGTATGGGGTAGGGTTAACTCTGGCTATTACTCTCCCTCCGGACTGATAGAGATACAGACGGCACCTTGGCATTCTCCTGTACGCCACTAATACAAACTACGTCGATTTTAAAACGATATACAGGTGTTAGGCAAGAATCTTAAGAGGTGAAAAAAGCAAAATCAATCGCTAAGGAAGAAATGCTCCTAAGTCTCCTACGCAAACATACTGTATAATCATCAGTCCATCAAAACTCAATAAACGCTTTCACAAATCGGCAGGAGTTCGTCTTCGCTGACAAATCTCGTTCCGTCGCAGTCAGACCTTCTGCTTTTCCAACCTTATATATAATTTCCTCTAAACCGATTCTACTGTACTTCAAGATAGTGTCCGCCACTACTTTTACCAGCAAAGTAAGTAGTACCGCATTTAGTTTACTCCACGGCACGCCAAAACGAAAAAAATAAGAAACACGAAAACGAAAAAGACCGCTTTCAAGATTCTCCGCGGAGTCTACTTACCCCACAGCACGCAATATATAAATAAATAAGTAAAATAAATAATAAAATGCCAAGACAGATTTCATGATTTTCCGCGGCGTCTATAGTATTAACAAACTAAAGTGAATATCGACCTAAGGAGAAAACACAACCATATGTAAATGATTTGTGACCTCATCCCTCAGAAGGACGTTCAACCCTTGGCCTGGGGTGAGTCTGATGCCCGTATTCTCGTCGGTTAAGCATGCTCCCTAACACCTCTTCCTAAGCGATTTATTTTGGGTATGGCTAGTTAATATCCTTCTGTATGTTATTCATGCAGAGTATGGCGATACTGGAAGGATTTGTGTAACACAGAAAAGGATAGTATGGTGTAAGCCTGTAAGGTGTAATAACCAGTAATATAATAATTCGCTTAGGAAAAGGTGTTAGGGAGCTTCCTTAATCGACGAGAATACGGTCCTGTGAGTTTCATGAAATACTCCGCCGTGAAATAGAGTACAAGAAGTAGCTTATTCTCTGGTAAAATTTTAACTGCAATTAACTTTTACCTTTTGTGGTGCCAAACGTTTCTCTTAAGCAAAGTAAAATCCTCTGACGCCAGCCGAAATAGAATGCAAAGTAGGCAATTCTCAGCTAAAGGATTGAGTCTTGCCGTATAGGATGATGGAGACTCAAAGAAGGCTAAGTCCCCTCTAGAGAGCCTCCAGACACACACCCACACTGTCATTATTCACACTGGAGAATAGGGAAGACTCTTGAGGTCAAACAAGGAAGCATCTTAGGAAACTACTACATCACTGACAGTCATTCAAGGATACCCCTACTCGGCTAAGTTCTTCTGTTGCTTCAATTCGATGGGGTAAATCACAGTCAACTCACACAAGCACACAGACTAAAAAAGAAAAGAAAAAAAAACACCAAATTCCCACACACTACCATAACTCTCCCCCCTCCAACATATTCATACATGCAGACTGCAGAAGCCAAAATATCCTCATTTACACACACACACACACACACACTACCAGGGAAAAAGGAGAAAAAAAATCCTATTCACACAAAACCACAACCATCCCACCCACACATGGTCACACACTAGAGAAAAGTATTAAAAAAAAAATACACACAAAGCCCCAACCATTCCACCCCCACCCCCCACACACAAACACAAACACACACGCCAAGAGAAAAAAAAAAGGCAAAACGAACACACCATTTACACACAGAAGCAGGGAAGATGTTCACAGCAGGACGGGAAGAAAACTTGCGTGTAATTAAGAAAACAAAACGCTGCTTCATCTTGGTTAACTACGACCATGACGCCTGACCGCACTTCCAGAGAGGGGGGAGGGACTGGGTAGACTAAACGGAGGATCGTGGATTGCAGGAGAAAGGGACACTGGCCTGCAGTCCACTGGGTTCACGTCCAGTTGAGCCTGGGATTGCAACAACATTTATGCACCTAAAGGCTCCTAGAAGTGTTGGAAAAGAGAAACTGCTGATACTCCCTTCCTGTGCATTTAGTCTTCGTCATAACTTTTTACATTTTCTAACATTCCTTTTTACTATAAACTCCAAGGTAAAATAAACAAGCAGACAAATGACGAAATATGCCACTTACACACAGCCCAGCAGCTACAAAATCAATCTAAACCGATACAGATACAGCCCCCACACTTGACTATTAGCCAGAACACTCCCCGCCGCTCACGCTATAGGGAAATAACAGTTAAAGTGGTGGCAAGTAGAGGGCATGAGGACAGTAAGTGGACAGGTAGACGGGTAAGAGGGATGGTAGATAGGTGAGAGGGGTAGTAGACAGTAAGTGGACAGGTAGACAGGTGAGAGGGATGGCAGACAGGTGAGAGGGATGATAGACAGATGAGAGGGATGGAAGACAGGTGAGAGGGATGGTAGACAGGTGAGAGGGATGGTAGACAGGTGAGAGGGATGGTAGACAGATAAGAGAGAAGGTGGACAGTAAGTGGACAGGTAGACAGGTGTGAGATGGTAGACAGTGACAAGTAGAATGGCAAGTGGGCGAGTGAGCAAACAAAGGTAGATCACACACAGGAACCAGAGTAATGACCTTTCATCGTCGTGTTCAGAAATCACACATCGAACTTTTAACATTATCCTTTCAATGACTGTTAATACATATAATCAACATGTGATTTTACATTTTGCTCTCACCATCTCCATTAGATTTTATTCAGAATAGGAGTGACTACTATTTCACACTATCAATTAAGTCATTCCTCGATATCTCGTTAAAAAAAAAAAAAAAAAAAAGTCCCTTCATCCCTTCGCCTCCCGTCCTCATCTCCACCCATATCCCTTCGCCCTTCCCCCTCCTCCATGCAGGAGAGGGACACCTTCACGTGGTGGCACTGATATGACCGGCTGGCTTTCTCTGCCTGGTTACACAATCATCCTTCAGTCCCCTCCTTATCCCCCAAAAGGAGGATGGTGGATTGAAGAAGGATAAATTTAGTCTGCAGCCCACCGAGCTCACGTTCAGATGAGCTTGGGGTTGCAACTACTACTACTACTACTACTACAGCTATTACTACTGCCACCACCACCACCACCACCACCACCACCACCCTGACCTCCCCATTCCCCTCACCTGGCCTGGTTGCGGCCCAGTAGGTTAAACAGGTCAGATTACAGGCTGGCAGGTGAAGTTACTCTTTTCTCAGGATTCCAGTTTCCTAAGATCCCAGATAGGGGTCCCATTCGAATTACTATCATGTTCCTATCTGCATATTAAAAAGTGTTGTTCTGTCTGTGCCGGTTTTATAAAGGTCTATTTCTCTGTCCTGCCGATAGTCAATAATCCAGAAAATTTTATTGGTTCATTCATTATTCTCAATAGTGTTATACTGTTATATTAATTTTAACATGTATACAATGAGGTTATGACACCATCGTTGGGTAGACTGTATATATAACGAGCAATAAAGAGCCTTCCAGCCGTGTTGTCGTTCACGTGTACAGAGGAACAACAAAAAAGCGTGTTAAGATGAGACTCTCTGAAACTCTAAAGTCTTAAAAAGGTATTCCGTTTCACTGATACCCGTCCGTCAATTTATCTGTTAGGTACTCAGGGATAGTTTAGCACAGTGGATTAAGTTGAGTGTACTACCTTCACAACACACACACACACACACACACACACACACACACACACACACACACACACACACACAATGATGAAAGGTTCGTTCTTTTAACTTTCAATTACGGGAATTTCCGCCATTGTTATTTTCACCAAGTAGCTATCTCCCTTCTCCTTGGAAGTAGGTGTGAAGACAACAGCATGGAGTAAGTAATGAAGGAATGGAAACCACGAGGCGAAAAAAAAAACAAAAAAAAAAAAACACGTCACCGGACTCAAAAATTTAGCCTATTATCTATCTTTCCTTTCCTTAGCTGTGGATGAAAAGGCTTGGGTGTGGACATATTAGGCGAGCGTGAGTAATGGAGGAATGGAAGACGGGAAAGAGGTGATCCGAAAAAGGACAATGTGCGTGAGGAAATGATGCTAAAAGACGTGACCCTCTCTCCCGCATCCTGGTTCACTTGTAGTCCAACTTTAATGCCCTCTCTTAGTAAAAATGATTTCGCTGAGTTAATCTATCACTATACTCTTTTTACTCTAACTTGGTCCAGATTTTCGTCCTTTCGCAGTTTCACGTAGCTCAGAGGCAGGAAAGATAATGTCATGACTCTACTTCTTTTCCATAGCACCTCTTCGTGACTAGCATCATATTCTAGTGTTAATCTCCAGTTGCAACTCAGCAGTGCAGATGGAGAGATGACCATTTTAAGTCAGATTATAGTAAATGGGGTATAATGCATGCATGCTCTAAACTGATGAAGATTCCTAAACTAACACTAAACATGCAATTTTTTCCTCCCGACCGTCAAACCCCTGTATTACACTTTATTCATGCTTTATTACAGTACCGTATACCTTAAGAGTATAATAAAGCTTGGGAACTACTGCTTTACTTCAACTACCATAAAACACGAGAATATGCATAAATTCCTCGGGTCTATGATAATAAACTCTAATCATAACCTTTAAGAGAGTGCTTATCATTAACGTCAACTGACCGAGAATTAAACTTGTGTTAAGTACCTTGCATAACACCTCCCTCACATCACCGTGCTAATTAAACGTTGCCTTGACAATGGGCTCCCGGGCGACATCTCTCGGTCTCTACGCAGCCTCTATCATAACTGCGAGGTGCCAGTTGCCTTCGATATACTGGCCTACATATCTGCATAAGCCCAGTAATCTCCTCCAATACCTAACCCCTCCAGTTCAAAGTCTCTCGTCTGGAGGTAGCAAGAATTAAGGAGAAGAACAGGTCACGAGACTGAAGGGGATAAAACACCTTGCAGAATACCTCCCTCATAGGACTGTTAATTTAAGATGCTTTTAATAATGAAATCTGACAACTATTCTCGGCTTTATGGCTTCCTATGCGGCTGCCATCATAACAGCGAAGTGCTAATTTCCTTCAAAATACTGGCCTACAAATCTTCACCAACCCCGGTAATTCTCTGCTCGCCAACCTCCCCACCTCCTACCTGGTCAACTTCATCCTACCACCACCTCACCTTCTTCTCAACTTAATCCTTTCCCTGCCAATGACGGACTTCGATATTTTATTTCCTCGCTAAATCCACATTCTATTACGTAACTGAGGGACATTCGAGCACTAGTAAGGGTTAATTGAGTCAGTATTCAACCCTCTTATTTCAGGAATTTATCTACACAAAACCGTCTTGTGGTAGCCAGAGAAAAATAACTTTAAGTACCCTAAGAAGACTAAAGGCTTCATTCCGTTCATGCTTTTCTTCCCGCTAGGTTTTAACTCCGCCAAAATCTGTCTTAATATCAATATCCTGTAAATTATTCAGACGGAAGAATTAGTTTTTACCTTTCCAAATGTGGGTTTAATAACGTCTCTATCCACCCAAATCCATCCCTCCCACACCCCATCGCCATCCATGCCTATTTGACGATTGATGACCTACCCCGCCCTGTCCAGCTCTTGTATGTTCAGGTCACTCGCCCCATCTTTCCATACAACATCCATTATCCTAAGTCTATTTCTCATTAACACTTGGGGTGGGAGAGAGCCAGGAACAGGACGAGGAAAGCACCTAAGTAGAAAAACAGTGTCCGGGAAAATTGGGTGTGCCTCACTCATTAATTCATTCATTCATTCAAGCTTTCGCAATTCTTGGCTCCACTCCAATGCCTTGGGTCTCTCTCTCTCTCTCTCTCTCTCTCTCTCTCTTTCTATCTCTCTCTCTCTCTCTCTCTCTTTCTCACTTCGAACAAACATCACGGTGCCCAAACCCACCTCGCCCCCGCCACACACAACATCTCGCTTCTTCGCCATTTTAAGCTTGGACTGGCCTACACACCAGCTATTTTTATGATGTGTGTCATAACCCGGCCAGTTAACAGGCACGGTGACTTCATGCATGACGGTGGGAGGCGGCAGAGTTATGGCGACTGGCAGAGTGACTGACTGCTGCGGCTTGGCAAAGTTGACTCGGCTAGCCAGGCAGACAAAAAGACTGACTTGGTATGGAAAATAAAAGTACGAAGAAGAACGCTGCGAGAGACCTGGTAAGTGATCCAGATAGCCAGACAGAAAAATAAAGGCTTGGTTATGGGGAATAAAGACGGGCAGGACACTTGAGTTTTAACTGAACAACGAAAAAAAGTGCAGGGTAATGATGCTGGAGATGGGTGCGGCACAGCAACCCTGACATGAGAAAACGATCTGCCAACACTGGGACACGTGTATGACTAAACGAGATCACAGCAGTAAGACTGAGAAATTCACGGTCATACTGCAATAATGAACGTGATATGGCCTGGTGTCCGCTAGTCACATCTAACGAAATAGCAAGACAGGTAGCTAAGGAACGTGGAAAACAGCAAACAAGGACGTGCGAAAAAAAAAAAAAAAAAAAGTACAGGGAAACTGGAAAATTAAAAGAAACATACAGAATATGAAGTCTACAGAAACAACTTGACGTCATCGTTCCCAAGAAAACGAGGTGTGGCAGAGGGACAAGTAAAAGCATATGGAAAATGGACAAAAAAATAAATAAATAAAAAAACATCAAAAGACCCAATTGGACAGCATCGTGTAAGTGTGGCCGGGAAATGTGTGGCAAGAGGCACGTAAAAGAACAGGAAGGTAAAAGGAATGAAGAAAAAAGAAGAAAGAAAGAAGACACTGAAAGAACCAATGGGACAGCCTCGTCCATGTGACGCCAAATCAAGGTAAATGACCCGGAAAAATGAGAGAGAGAGAAAGAGAGAGAGAGAGAGAGAGAGAGTAAACAATCAAGAGGACAGCGTGGTCCATGTGAGGCCAGAAAAGGTGTGGCATAAAGGCAAGGTATGCATGGAGGGCGGAGCCGCAAACAAAGGTGTAAAGCAGGTGTCGTAAGGGGTTAGGGGGGATGGAGGAGGGAGGGTGGAGAGAAGGAAGGGGTAAGCAGAGGGAAGGCGAGAGAAGGGGATGGAAAGGAGGGGAAGAAGGGAAAGAGAAGGAAGGGGAAAGGAAAGTGAAGGAAGAGAAAGGGAAAAGGAAGGAAAGGGAAAGGAAAGAGAAGGAAGAGGAAGGGAAAGGGAAGGAAGGGGAAGGGAGAGGAAGGGAAAGGGAGGGAAGGGGAAGGGAGAGGAAGGGAAAGGGATGGAAGGGGAAGGGAAAAGGAAGGACGGGGAAGGGAAAGGGAAGGAAGGGGAAGGGAAAGGGAAGGAAGGGGAAGGGAAAGGGAAGGAAGGGGAAGGGGAAGGGAAAGGGAAGGAAGGGGAAGGGAAAGGGATGGACAGGGAAGGGATGGGGAAGGAAGGGGAATGGAAGGATGAGAAAAGATGGGAATGGGAAGGCAAGGAGAGGAAACGGGAAGAGGAACAGACAGAGAAAGAAAGAAGGGAAAGGGAGGGAAGAGGTTGGGGAAGGGAAGGTGGAAGCAGAGGACGGGATGGAAGGAGGGGAGGCAACAGGTAGTAGGTGGGGGAGGGAGAAGGGAGAGCGGGGGATGAATGTGCGTGAACCTCCGGCCTTGTTTGTCCCTGATACGGTCGGCTTCGTGATTTTGAAGTTTGGCCGCTTGCTTGGTGATCGCGGCGTACTAGACTCCAACACCAGGCGAGATAAAGCGTGTGGGATGTGGATTTTCTCCCGATCAAAACAGCGCCCTTGCCAACCCCTCTTAAGCCAGCGAGAGATCAGGCGTACCTCTCCTGAATACCAAGTTTTGTTTGCAAAGACGAAAGGACCCACCACTAGTAACACCGCAGCCACCCACGACATACACAGTCGAGAACAAATGCTGGTACACTATTCCACTCCCCATACTTCACACTCAGGGTATGTCCTATCATAAGGCATCATACCAAAGAAAAACATCAATAGCCAGAGAAACATACCACACCCCTCTCAGCTTTGGAATATGAATCAGAAAGGGAAACTATCCATAAGAGGTGAATTATTAAACTAACTTTTGTCTCTGATCTCTAAGTTACTTACTATTACCAAAGTCTTCAAAGTGTTCTCAAGGGAAAAGGAAACTAAACAAGGCGATCTGAATGCAATTTTAAAGTGTGAAGAAACATTGCATGGGATCTGAACACACACACACACACACACACACACACACACACACACACCAGGTCAACTCACGAGATAAAAACAATGACACTGCAGTTACGTAGACGAGGGGAAAGGGGGGAGGGGAAGCAGTTAACTCAGGCCGATTTCCCGATAATTAGGGATAATGACACAAGCAAGAAGAAAATAATTGCGTGTAATAAATAATTATGGGGGTGAATCTCTCTCCCGGGGTCGTTATCTCTACCCTCGAATACCAATTACCAAGTATCGCATAATTAACCCTATCAGAACAATGATAAGTTTTTGTTGTAGAGTTATCTGAATCTCTCTCTCTCTCTCTCTCTCTCTCTCTCTCTCACACACACACACACACACACACACACACACACACACACACAGATTAATAAGTCGAACAGTACACAACAAACAACGAAAGATCTTTAAATAAACACTTAAACTGACAACGCTCACAATTACCTATAAATCAAATCAATAAACTAGACGGCTCCTCAAGGGAGGAATCACACCAGCCGCAAGCCGATACAAATCTTGCGCGGCTCGGAATATGACCTTGACCTTGACCTACTTTCACCAAGTTCGAACTAGTAGATTTTCATCCCTACTACACACTTGTAAAATTTTGTGATGATACTTTGAGCGGTTGCGAAGTTATCGTGCTAACAGATACACAGACAGACAGACAAATTGAAAATAATACCAGCTTCGCTATTGCGGCTGGTAACAACAGAATCCATACCCCACCTGACCCAATCCCTACAATCCCCCTATCCATCCCCCCTCCCCCACGACCTTGCTTCGTAGTGGTGGTGGTGGTGGTGGTGGTGATGGTAGTGGTCGTGGAGGTGGTGGTGGTGATATGTAGTGATGGTCGGGGTGGTGACGGTGGTAGTCGTGAAGGTGATGGCAGTAGTGGTGATGGTGATAGTAATGCTGGTGCTGGTGCTGGTGGTGGTGTGATGAAATGCCGGCGAGCGCGCGCAAAAACACACTCCGGGGGTGAAAGTGCCAACAAGATGAGGCTACTTTCACCATCCATCCACTCCCTGTTGCTTTGCTGTTGTTTCCTTTCTTCCCCGTAGATGGTGGTGGTGGTGGTGGTGGTAGTGGTGGAGGGGATGATGATGATGACTGCATATAAGCTTGTCGCTCTTGTAGAAAACGTGAATTGAAACCTTAACCAACGTTTTCATTTTCAACATATTTTCGTCTGCTGATAACGTTTACAATTACTGATACTGACAAAATCCTCATTACAACCTCCCATTACAGTACGTTCATCTTAACTTGGCGGAAATTTTCGTACTCTGGCTGCCTGTTTCCCGTAACTCAGTGCCAGAATAAGACAATGCGACGGTCCTGCATCCTTTCCACAGCACTTCTTCGTGACTAGCGAGTTTTTAATTCTACGCCTAGTTGAAGTGAACGGAGTATATTTTCTTACCAAATTTCTTAAAATTAGTGGATATGGCGGGACCGCTTCCTCCTTATATTTCAAGTCAAGCACCAATCATGTCTGGTTTTGAGTGCTTTCGAAAATACAAAAAAAAAAAAAAAATATTAGTGTAAGATTCTCTCTCTCTCTCTCTCTCTCTCTCTCTCTCTCTCTCTCACTATTTTTTCACGACTAAACATACGATGACTTTCTGGCACGGACGTTAAAACCAGTGAAAAGATGTAAACCACTGATAAAAATGGGGGGTGGAGAGGGAGGGGAGGAGGTCTAGAAAGGGTGGGCAGGGGAGGGAGGGAGGGAGAGAGGAAGGGATGGGAGGGGAAGGGAGGGGGGGGTCTAAGGGCGTGTATAATGCATGTGACAGAACAATCGAGTTAGGAAAGAGGCAAGACGGTGTTAATCTCACTCCCTCACACTGAATTGCCCACACTGTCACACTAAGGAGGGGGGGGGGGCACGGACGGGAGAGATAAATAAAGAGGGAGAGGAAAAGAGCAGCAGACAGACTGATTAAAAGAAAAACCTAAGTATACAGAGAGAGAGAGAGAGAGAGAGAGAGAGAGAGAGAGGGGGGGCACGTAAAAAATAGAGATTAAAAAGGGTGTAAATGAAGGTTGGACTCAGGAAAACGGAGACAGGGAGTAAAGATGACAAGCGGGCACACAAATGAGAATAATAAAGGAGGGAAGTAAAACACACACACACACACACACACACACACACACACACACACACACACAATCAAATATAGGAGGGAAGAGAGAGGCAATGAGACAGCTAAAGAGAGGAAGACAAGGCCAAGAAAAAAATAAAAACAAGTATAGAAAGGAAACTGGAAATGGACGATGGAAACAAGGAAGGATAGAAGAATGGCCGCTGGCGCATAGTGCTTTGAGTATCTTCCTGAATTCCCCTTTTTCCCTCCTTCCCTCCCCTCTCCATATTTCCTCTCCTTCATCCCTCCTTTCCATACGTCATACCCTCCCTACCCCTTCCATCGCTTCCTCCCTCCCTCCTTTTCTCCTCTTCTCTTTAACAAACACATTCCAAAGGATCATTATTTTGCATGTCGTTAACCTGTTTTCTTTTGTGCTTCTTTGTCCCTCCTTCCTTACATCTTCCCTTCCCTCCCTCCCTCCCCTCTCCATCGTCCTTTCCCCTCCCTTCCCTCTTCTCCCCTACTCTCTTCATTTCACTTCCTTATCTTCACTTCCTCCTCCTCCTCATTCTGTTATTTCCTTCCTCCCTCTTTTAACCCGCTTCACTTCCTCTTCCCTCCTTCTCTCCATCCCCCTCCTACTCTCCCCTCTCTCAATTCTCCCCACTGCATCCCCTCCCCCTTCGTCCCCCCTAACTAACTACGCTGTCAGGTCATTATGCATTCGTTAATCACCCTGTTAATTACCAGGTCCCGGGGCGGCACATTTCTTTCTCTGCAACAGGGTAATGGCCGTCCCTCCTACATGCCTTTCCACCCTTCCTTAATTGCCCTCGGGATTTTTGTACTCCTGGACCTGGCTCGTTCATTCTTTAATCCCCTTAACGTCTCCCTCCTCTGTCTCCATCTCATGTATAAAAGAAGCTAATTAAGGTGGAATTTAAGTCTGATAGTAAAATCCAAAAAATACTCAAAATGAAAAAAGAAAACAATATACATACACAGAAATAAACGTTACATACAAACATACGTACATCTATCGATCTATCTATCTATCTTAAACAAAATGGTGTTGCATGGTGGCCCTTTAAACTCATCGACCGTTACCGTAACTCGTATATTTAATAAACAATAACGGAGATCCCAAATATCAATCATGGATACTTGTATGAGAGAGTGAGAGCCAAACAATAAGGAAAAAAAAAATATGATTGTTACCTAGTGGATGCATAAACAGGATACATTTTCTTTTTTTCTTACTACATTTCTCTTTTTTCTTCCATTATTCTTTTGCCACTGTCTTTTACTATCTTCACCTGTAGTTCTCATCCAACTTACCTTCCAGTACACACAGGCATCCTAGGCACGTACACTCGTCAGCTATGGAAACTAACAACCTCCTTTTAATAGCTTTCTTTTCGGCATATAACAAGTTAGTATCTTACCGTGTTATATATCTAATGCCGAAGATAAAAATGATATAAAAACATACATGAGAAAATTAAATCATGTGGAAAACAAAGCCAATGAACAGGCGCCAGAGAACCTAACCTAACGAGAATACAGCCTTTGGTCATGACGTAAAATTGCGGACATAAATAATGATCCACTTCAAAACGATAAATAGCCAGGCAGTGAACAGAAACTTTCCAAAACTACGGACGCGTTCTTAAGCCCATCAAGTTTCAGATTACTGTGTCTAAGTTTCATAACGAGTGGACGAAAACGTGGAACGATAATCTGACCGGAACTGTACACAACCATAATAATGCAAAATAACCTAAGACACAATGAGACTGGAGGACACTGGCGCCGTTACTTTATCTATGACAAAAGGAAATTGGCGCTCCTTTCTGATCTACCGCATGCCGATCTTTCCGCCCTCGCAGTCAGCACAACATAGACACAAAAAAGCAAAATACAGTAACTTATGAGGTACTTGAGGGAAAAAAAAAAAAAAAAAAAAAAAAAAAAAAAAAAGCAATCTTCTTATACAGGCACAACAAAGCAAAATTAGGGTAACCTGTGAGGAACCTGGACTGAGAGTAATTAGTGTTCTTCACACCTGATATACGGGACGCTGATCTTTCCCTCTTCGGTGTCAGCACATCATTAGCGCACCTTTTTAGCTCCCCAGCCTGACCTCGACACGTACCTGGGGAGAAAGCAGACTCGGTTATGTAAAAGTCACCGAGAATTGGAAGAAGTAGAATGGACATAACTATTTTAATGGCGTGTGAATACGTACTTGTTCTTACTGCATTGGACCTACCTTGAACATACACATAAACACAAGCACGACGCTATTATTCATCTTAACTACTATCTATCTTCACAAAACTATTATTCATTTTCACAAAACTTTATTCATCTTCACATTATTACTATCTGTATTACACATCATCATCTACGGCGTATATCAACCTACTGTAGCACAAAAGCCTCTCCCAACTGTCGCCACTCTGACCTATGGGTTACTGGCTTGTTCCATCTCGACACGCCATAATATAAAACATAATCCCTCTATTTTGTCCATAAATATTTGTCCAAAATAATTAAGCGAACAGGTAGATTGATAAAATAAATATGTAAATAAATGCATACCTACGTAAAAATACTTTTTAACTAATGAATAACATGTTCAAAGTAAACAATCCAATCCTTCATTAAGGTAAACACATAACCTAAGTAATGAAGACACTACCTCCACGGTCCGTATTCTAGTATGATTACTAAGCTTACTAACAACTTTTCCATAGCGATTTATTTTGTTTACTGCACCTTACTAGCCTATTCTCTATTACCTGAATTCTTCATGCATCGCCATACCCTGCATAAAAAACGTACAAAAGGATATTAACTAGCGCTATCCAAAAATAAATCGCTAAGAAAGAGGTGCTAGGGAGCTTCCTTACCCGACAAGAATACCAGCCTAAGCCTTGTTCTCTGCTTGTCTAATAACTCAGCTCTGGAGGATGTACTCGAGCAGGGGGGTGGGGAGGCAGTGCAATTTAGGAGGAGAAGGAAGAAGTAGGGAAAGAAGGAAGAGACGGAGGAGGAAAAGAAGGAGGAGGAGGAAAAGAAGGAAGAGGAGGAGGAGGAAAAGAAGGAAGAGGAGGAGGAGGAGGAAAAGAAGGAAGAGAAGGAGGAGGAGGAAAAGAAGGAAAAGGAGGAGGAGGACGAAAAGAAGGAAGAGAAGGAGGAGGAGGAAAAGAAGGAAGAGAAGGAGGAGGAGGAAAAGAAGGAAGAAGAGGAGGAGGAGGAGGAGGAGGAGGGAAAGAAGGAAGAGAAGGAGGAGAAAGAAAAGAAGGAAAAGAAGAAGGAGGGGGAGGAAAAGAAGGAAGAGAAGGAGGAGGAGGAAAAGAACGAAGAGAAGGAGGAGGAGGAAAAGAAGGGGGAGGAGGAGGAGCAGCCGCCACGCTGTATTAACTCCCCATTGCAGAAAATTATCGCAGTTTAATGGGTGGTCACGGGGAATTCAATTAAGTGCCCCGGCCGGCCAAACAGAGCGTGTGCATTAAAGGGTGATCTCTCGGCCCACCGTCCCAATTAGCAGGGGAGGGGGTTAGGAGGAGGGGGAAGGGGTGGAGACAGAGGTGGAGGCGGGAAGAGGTGAAAGAGGGATGGGGAGGGGAAGAAGGGGGGAATAGGGTGAAGAGGTGAGGGACGAGAAGGGTGAGCAGTGGGAAGAGGGGCATGAATGAGGTGGAAATGCGAGCACTGAGTTATAATTTCTCGGTAGGATGGTGAGGAGATCAAGATGAAAGGATGAAGCAGAGGAGAGCAGGTGGGAGAGGACTGAGGGAGGGAATAAAATGACGGGAGACGAGAAAAGTTAGGGAAGGAGAGGAGGAAAGACAGAAAAATAGACGGGAACATTAAGGAAGGAAATGAGAGTAAAGAAATGGGAGAATGGGTGAGAGAGGGAAGACAGGGTGAGAGACGAGAGAATGAATACAAATAGGGTGCGACAAAGAGCATGGAATTGGAAGGACAAAAAGGTGACGATAATACACACCAGCATTAAAGTATACGAACGATGATAATAATAATAATAATAATAATAATAATAATAAAAAGCTCTGGGTAAATGAGCCGAGGGTAATAACGAGTAATAGCAAAGTAAGAAACCACATGAATAAACAACGGTATGTGCTCAGGTAACGATGAGGTGAGAGAGAATGAGGCCAGAGGGAGTAATAATGAAACCCTAAGAGAAGATGGAGGAAAGGAGAGGAGTGGAGAGGAGAGGATGGAGGAAAGGAGAGGTTTGTGGATAGAAGTGGACGGAAGAAAGGATAGGAGCGGAGAGGATGGAGGAAAGGAGAGGAAAGGATGGAAGTGCAGAGGAAAGGAGAGAGGAGGGAAAGAAAACGGGAATAGGGAGGAGACGCAGGGAAAAAAATAACTTCAGGCCGAGGACGCTTTTTTTTAACATTATTCTTACTATCTTTTGACGGTTTTATTTACTTTTCAGAGATTTTTCGAACTGGAGGGGTTAAATACAGCCTTCCCTAACCCTTCACTACGAGGGACTACTGAGTAAAATCGTCTGGTGGTTGCAAGAATGAAAGAAAAATTCCGGGATGAATGAGCTAAGGCCAGAGAGAGAGAGAGAGAGAGAGAGAGAGAGAGAGAGAGTGTGTGTGTGTGTGTGTGTGTGTGTGTGTGTGTGTGTGTGTGTGTGTGTGTGTGTGTGTGTGTGTGTGTGTAAAAATTAAATATAATGGAGTTTTAATGAACAAGAATGAAGGACATTTCCCAAGAGGAGCAGCAAGCAAGAAATGTTAAAAGTTATGAAAACGGAGAAAGAAAAGGAAAGATTAGTAAGAATGTAAGTTAAAGGAAAAATGAATTAAGGAAGTAATATATAAGGAAAAAAAAGGTCTGAGCATATAATGATAGATAAGGAGGAAGATTTTAAGTATTTTTTACTTAACTTTAAAGGAGAGGGGAAAATATGAGAGGAAGAAACTGTGTTTTTTTATATGGTATTCGAAAAAAAAAATGACGAAAATTTGAGCCCTCTTTAATACTCTGTGAAATTCTCTCTCTCTCTCTCTCTCTCTCATCCCTGTTCAGCGAGGTGTATGGACAGAGGTGGTCTAAGCTCAACTGATGCCCACAATGATCTCAAAGGCGAAGGTATCCTATTTCTCTCCCCACCCTACCGCTAATAAAGTCTCCTCCCTTTACTTTTCTTTATTCTTCTCTTACCCGGTACCCTTTCTCCTTATTTTACAGCCAATAAAGTTAAGTTGCCTTCTTTTTTCCTTACCCTATTTCCCCCACACCTGTCGCTAGTAAAGTCTACCCCCTTTTTTCTCATCCTATTCTCCACACCCTAGCACAAATGAAGTCAAAATGTCTTTATTTTTTATCTTCTCATCGTAAAGCCAAGTCAAACCTCCCTTAATTTTCTTTATTTATACCTGTAAACTAGTGTACCATTTACTACGCTGGGTGGTAACCATATAACAAAAGACCTGGTGGTTTCCTAGGTTAAAGCGCTCCGAGCGGACTGAGCCAGTAAAGGTTTATATCAGACTCATGGATGGAGTTTATTGCTCAAGTAATGAGACTCAGGGGCGAGTGAGGGTGCTTATCCTCGCTCGAAATGTGGAGACTGGGTAACCTAGCCCTAGGGTCCTATGGTCTTGATGGGGAGAAAATAATAACAAACAAAAAATAAATGATGGATGGACAGCTTTCTCCCAACTCTACCGCCAATAAAGTCCGGCCGCCTTTATTCTCTCTCTCTCTCTCTCTCTCTCTCTCTCTCATTTTTCTGGCACTTGATAGGCTACCGTTTCGCCTTCCCCGGTAAAAGTTAACACTGATCTGATATCCTTCTCGTGTTCCCCTTTTCACCTTTCACCTGACCAGCTTTGCACTTTCATATAGATAACTTGTATATTTTTATTTCTCATTCCAAGTGTGGCGCCATTTTTGTTTCTAGAATATATATTTTTTTCCTGACATGTGACAGGTTACTGTTGCAACCTCTCTCTCTCTCTCTCTCTTTCACACACACACACACACACACACACACATACACGTATATCGCAGTGTACATTCTCTACTGCCCATGCATTAATCATTACAATATTATTTTAAGCAATCATGCAAGCTTTCAAAAAGATCTATTTTTTTAATGATGCAACAGTGCAAGGCAACTTCGTGAATACATGTATCTTTTATCTCACGCAAGCAAAACTTGCTAATCTGTTTACCTCTTCTCCTGATCACCTCTTGTGGTTTTCTGATGATAAACAATAAAATGCTTCACTAACCATATTTCCTTCACACGTAATGCTGTGCAACCTGCAACCTCATGCTCATCAGAATGTGAACCCAGTGGACTGCAGGCTGAAATCACCATTCTCCTGCAGCCCAGCATCTTTGCGGGGACAGGGAGGGAAGTAAGGGACGTTTGCATAACCAGGAAGGGAAACTACCCGGTTATATCAGCGCCACCACACGAAGGCGCCTCTCCAGCACCTCACACACAGAGTACACAGTCTAAGTTAGGGTCTTGAGGGAAAGGTGCGAGGGAAGGCCAGGGGTGGATGTAACATGAAGGGTAATTTACGTAACATGTACCTGTCACCACGTCATTCCCTCAGGCGGGGCCTCGGGAACTGGCAGTGATATCAGACCTCCTCCTCCTCCTCCTCCTCCTCCTCCTCCTCCTCCTCTCTCTCTCTCTCTCTCTCTCTCTCTCTCTCTCTCTCCTATGATCTAACTGGAGGGGGCAACACAAACAAAAAAAAAGGAGGGGGGACGGGGGAGGCTGGAATATGGCTGAAGGAAAGGGCAATAACTATACCAGAAGAAAGGGCAATACCTACAAAAAGAGCACTACCAACATGAGAGGGCAATACTAACACCACGTGAAGGGGTAATACCTATCCATGATGACGGGAGAATAGTTTACCTACACCAGATGAACGGACAATACCTACACCAGATAAAGAGTTGCACCTACACGAGAAGGGCAATACCAACACGAATGGGCAGTACCTATGCCTCAAGGAATGGTGATACTTGTTAGAAAAGGCAGTACTTGAGATAACACTACCTGAACGACAGAGAAGTACCTACACACGAGAGAGAGAGAGAGAGAGAGAGAGAGAGAGAGAGAGAGAGAGAGAGAGAGAGAGAGAGAGAGAGACCCACATAAAAAAAAAACAATACCTGAATACCTGTACCAAATGAAAGGGGGGACATAACTATAGACAGTGACACTAATTCCGTAAATTTCCGCGAGGCATCGGTGCGAACGTCTACCACTAAAGCTATAATCTGTCGAGGTGGCCGTCGCGTTATCTCCGGGTTCCATCGCGGTGGTGCTGCCCTCGCTCTCGCCTCTACCGCTACGCTGCTCCCTTTTCCGCGAGAGGCGCCCCGGCCATGTGTGCAATGGTGAAGAGGGAGGAAAATGAGGTAAATGGGACGTAAATGAGGTAAATGGGATGTAAATGAGGTAAATGGGGGGTTAACTGGAGGCAAGTGGGAGGTAAATAGGAGGTAAATTGGAGGTAAATGCGGTGAATATGAGGTAAACCGTGGGTATGTTGAAGGTAAATGGAAGGTAAACTGTAGGTAAATGGGAGGCAAATTGGAGGTAACTGGGAGATAAATGGAAGGTAAACTGACGGTAAATGGGAGGTAAATTGGAGGTAACTGGAAGGTAAATGGGAGATAAACTGACGGTAAATAGCTGGCTGTACCGTACCATTCCACTATCACCCTCCACTACAGCCACACTGTCTTCACTTGACAAAACTGGGTCACTCCAAAAGCCATTACCGTCTCATATTGTCTTTGTATTCCAGGTGACACAGAGGGCTTCGTAGCACCTTTTCCTTTGAGATTCATTTTGCACTGTACACCTTACCATTCTCTTGGACAGTATGTTATTTATACGTACTATTATTATTCTCTTGGGCAGTACGTTATTTGTACCGTTTTAATATTGACATAGTTTGTACGTGATATACAGTACATACGATACTGAGGTGTAAATTTCAGAATAAATCGCCTAGGAAGAGGTGTTACGGAATCCCTTATAGGCCACTTGGAAAACCACCTTCAATTTAACTATCGTACTCTGTTTTACGATAAGGAAAACTGAGCACGCTAACTGGTTCAGAATTTCTATAGCTGGTCAACTTCATTACTCTTAAGCACATTCGTAAATCCTTCCTCGTCTAGCTTTCTAACTTGTCTATTAAAGCGATAGATAAAAAATTGTGAGAGCAACGGGTTTTAACACTGCCCACACACACTCCTAACATCGCATTCTCGTTCGCTTAGGAAGCCTTCTAGCATCTCCTACGAAATTTATCTTTATTATACTTCAGTGATATTCTTACGCTATTTACATCTTTGCGATATGACACAGATTTCATAAATAACATAGGAGAATATTAACCTATTGTGTGTATATGTATAGAGGTAACGGAAAGGTGCCACATGGACTTATTCTGCCCACACCCACACCCACTCCAACAACCATACTCACACCCACATCTACATCCACACCACATCCACATCCACACCCACTCACTCCTTCGACAAAGCGAACAGTCCATCACAATACTTGGCCATTATGCTAACTCGCCCCTCTAATAACCCTAATCTGATTTACATTTTCAAAGAGTTCACATTTTTAAGCTCTGTTTTATTTTTTATTTTTTTGCCACGAGAGAGAGGTCAGCGCACAGTTACGGTCCAGAATATAAGTCAACGGAATATGGTGCTGAGGTGCTGACTCTCCTTTTATTCATTCTATATTTAATAATCACTGACCGAGCTATACTCTCCTCACATTAACTTGGCCTAAAACTGCATTCTCTCCATCTTGAATGCTGAGCTGTAACATCAGATAACACTAGAATATAATACTAGTCACGATGAAGTGCTCTGGAAAGAGTTTAGAACTGTATTATTTTCCGCCACTGAATACGTGAAACAACTTGCAAAATGTTGAAAACCTGGCCCAAATGACTATATAATAAGTTATTGGACTGTCAAATAAATGAATACGGTGGCTAAATAAAAATAAACTCAATGTAATAAATAAATCATCACACACATGATCGTATATCCAGAAGAAAATATCCAACGTCGGTCCAGGTCGCCCCTAAATTGTCCTTCTTGTCTCGGATCTCCCATAAGTGACCCTATAATGTATGCTAATCCATCCTCGGAGGGACACAATAAGTTTAACAGCAATATTTATGTAGTCCCCAATGAGGCCTGATACCTAATGCAGTCACCGGTAATGGACTGATAATAATATACTCGTGCCATAAGCATCAAAAGGACGTGCGGTTTCTCTTTGTTTTTGCTGTATTTTGTGTGCGGTGGTCCCCTCTCCCTGGATTCGTCTCATGGATTGGTGCTGGAAAGACGCCTTCATGTGGTGACACTGATATAGGCAGGCGGTTCCCTTGTCTGGTTATACAAACGTCTCCCAACTACGGTACATTCCCATCTCCCGGGAGGAGGATGGTGGACGGCTGGAGATTGGACAACCTAAGCAAGTAGTCAACCGCGTTCACGTTCAGAATGATCCTACTATTACTACTACTACTACTACTACCACTACTACTATTACTACTACCAACCACCACCACCACCTCCACCAATACCGTACGTTATTCTCGGTACTGGAAGAAATTACGCAATGGTTACCTACGGAATACTGAATTACAAATTATACCGAGAATTACACTCTGATTAACGAAAGAAAAAAATAAGTTACCCTACCATATCCATGAACGGTTTCTCTTCAAACAGAAAAACAACAGTTACTATCATATTACCACATCTTCTCACTCCGGATTAGGTCTATAAAGTATACAAGTTGAATAAGGACGTCATTTCAGCAATATAACTTACAAAACCATAACTATAGGGAAGTGCAGGTAAAGGCAGTGAGTTACGCAGTTAGCAAGACTGAGGAAGACAAAGGGAAAGATAAGAGGGAAAGACAAGCCGATAGGAGGCAGTGAAAAAGGAATGGGAAAAAGAGCCTATGACATCTTCTTCAGCCACAGTTACGCTTTGCTTAAAGGTCACGAAGTACAGTCATATAAAAAAGTTTGTTCGCCTCTCCTGCCTCTCTTTCATGGCTGGATTAACAGACGCTTGAGTGTGACGTGGTGGACTGAGATGCATATCAACATCATCTGTACCTGGTAATATAAACCTTTTTCCGCTACATTTCATTAACTTTCTCTGACTCCATCGATTAAAGAGGGGAAAGGACTTTTATAACCGACTGTACATCCCTGAGTAGATTCGTATGCCCTCATGTCGTCGCTGTATCAAGCACTAAATCGCTTAACATATATCGCTAAGACAGGCTGCAAATTCACCTGATTACACGCTGGTACAATGAAATGGTGGTCGCGGGCTTTATCGGGTGCGAGTTTCAATTGGGTAGCAGAGTCTAAAGGGCACCGAGTATGGCGTCTGGCGGTGTTCTGTGCTAGCCAACCCACCACTACGCACTCTGAACATGGCTGAGCACCTTGTGAGGCTGATAGACTGGTAGGGAGCCGATAAAAATGGTCTATTATTTCGGGTTATCGTATATCCTTTTTCAATGACCATCAATAACGATAATGCCATACCATGAACAACTTGCTCTGGGCTGCCGTCAAACTACCGAGTATTCAGTCAGCTATAATGTAGTAGTAGTAGTAGTAGTAGAAGACGCTTAATCTAATGAGTGCCCATTCAGCCACACTGAAGTAGTAGTAGTAGTAACAGTATACTACTACTACTACTACTTGCATTCCAAAGCTCATCTGAATGTCCAGCACTCACGTAGGTTCTGCTTGCGTGGTGAAGTTTTGGTTACTGGTTATCTGAGAGAGAGAGAGAGAGAGAGAGAGAGAGAGAGAGAAAGAGAGAGAGAGAGAGAGAGAGAGAGAGAGAGAGAGAGAGAGAGAGAGAGAGAATGAAGAGATGCAAATTATAGTGTAAATGAGATGGGCGGCCAGAGTCAAACCCAGGCTAGAATTTATATGCGGTGCTGAGCAGGGATGATGGGGATAAATAACAGGCTGGGTGGGATTAAGGTCTCGATTCTGGGAAAACTGGGGTGGCAGGTGGGGAAGGGAAAGGAGCTACGCATTTGAATAATTGGGTGGTGTGAGTGTGGGAAGACAGGTGAGGCCATGATGGAAGATGAGGAAAATGTGTGTGTGTGTGTGTGTGTGTGTGTGTGTGTGTGTGTGTGTGTGTGTGTGTGTGTGTGTGTGTGTGTGTGTGAATAATGTAGAGAGAGAGAAAGGAGAGTGGGAGGGAGGGACAGCAGCGTGAGAGTGGCAGGTGCAAAATGGATGGGAGAGGGTGGGGAACTTTACCTTAAGATGCTAATTTCTTCCTTCCTTGTTTTAACCCTAACCTCTCCACACTCCACATCAGCTTCACTCCTCTTACCCACACCACAACACCCATCCATCACATCCACCTCACCACAACCACGCCAAACCACAACTATCTCCCCTCACCACAATCACGCAAAACCACACCAACCTCACCTCACCATAACCACGCAAAATCACAACCACCTCATCTCACCACACCTACATCATCTCACCACCTCATACGCACCTCACCACACCTACACAACACGCCCACCTCAGCACAAACATGTTACACTACACCAAATCAACAACACCTTCCTACAAAGGCACACCACCACACCACACCACACCATACCGTACCACACCTGCCTCGCTCCACGCCACCTTATACCTTCTTTTTATTCAATGTAAAACATCACAAAAACTATCTCAAAAAACAAAATCCAGCAACTAAGAGGCTTAATTTCTCTTGCTACATAAGCAAAACTTCCTTCATGATATTCTCAATTTTCTGGCATTTTACATTCTCACCTACTTAAAATCAACCTCCTGTACGGTAATGTATTGCTTATTCATGATGATGATGATGATTATCCCTCTCTCTCTCTCTCTCTCTCTCTCTCTCTCTCTCTCACACACACACACACACACACACACACACACACTTTAGGCACCATTCACACCAAACAGACACACACAAAGTTCAGTGTAATGACGTGTTTATCAGAATCAGCAATAATAGAGGCAGACAGCAGTAACCATCACCCTGAAAGTCACCCTAATGGTCTCACACTGTTCTCTCACGCCGCCAACACTTGCAACTCAATTATCAACTGCAACATGTACGTTCCAGAGAACAGGTATTGACACTTCCGCGTTCGACGACCTGACCGATGTCTTTCCATATTGTTCCTCTACCTGGAAATTAGGCTAAATATTAAGGCTTCATGTATATATTTACCTCAATGGGTGATAACACAGAATAGGATTTTATTACTGGAACGCTTTCGAGTGACTAAATATTCAGGTTGCTTCCAAATAACCCTCCTTTAATAAGTGTTCAAAAGGTCAGTGCCACAAGACATACAACAGTGTTACACAGTTATTTGCACCGAGTTTCGAAATGGATAACTCTGTCCAGTATTTCGTGGCGTGTACCCGTAACAGCGTCCTTCCCCCATACCATCTCGCACCACCACCACCAGTTTTCATCACACCATCATACACGACGCCTGCCACTCATCCTCACCTCATCTCACTAACCACCATGAAACGTGCGATTTTCCGGGCCCTACTGAACACACCACCTGGCGCTGAGATGTACAATGATTTGGTCCTATGGCGTTTTATATTCGCTAATCGGTACCTACGACTAGCAAGTGAACTGAATTTACATTTTCGGTCTCTGTTTCTTTGGCTGTGACGGTGAACAGTGAGTATACGTTCAACGTAAAGAGTCACTGTAACCGTATCACTTCCCCTATATCCTGTTCACTTTAATTTGGCCTCAAATTGCCGTCTCTCCATCTTAAATGTCGAGATGTGACAAGAGACAGACACAAGAACATGGTTTTAATCATGAAGAAATAAAATGGGAGGAACGTAGACTTAAAGCATTTTCTACCATCTAAGCGGGCTACGTGAAATGAGCTGCAAAAGGACAAACATCCAAACCATGTTAAGGTGAACAGAGCAGTGTGTTAGGAATCGCTCCCATCCTCGTTTTTACCTTCACCTTCCCTGTTGCCTCCAAACACTTCTCACCTCTTGGCAAATCACCTAGATGACCTATTTTCACTCCTGCAATGGACCTAACGATTTGATATTGTTTACGGTACAGCTCCTGAGGTGGAGGGGGTACTGAATACTAGATCTACCACCCTGAGCCCGAAAACTGTGTCCGCAAAATCGTCTGGCGGAAAAATAAAACAAAGAGTAAGTCATCGAACTCAAGGGGTTAATGTTTTCGACTCTCTCTCACAGTCTCTCCCTTGACATCCATTTTCCCTCCCTTCCATCCTTCCTACCACAGTCCCTCCCATCCACCCACTTTCCCTCCCTTCCTTCCTTCCTTATTTCCTACCACAGTCCCTCCCATCCACCCACTTTCCCGCCCTCCCAAGCTCCCACCACCCTCTAAAAACAATCTCATAACCTAATTACAAAGCCACAAAAAGTCAACCCCCAAATCAAGATCCCACACACTCAAAGGACCCGACAAGGAAACTCATCAAGGGGGTGAGTGTGTTTTTGTGTGCCCAGCATCTCGGCTCACAAGATGCCACAGAGACGGATGAGCGGAAGGAGTGATATATGATGTGACTGCACTATACAGCAATTTACACACACACACACACACACACACACACACACACACACACACACAGGCCATTATATTTCGTAAGTGATAAGTTCGATCACATACTAACGCAGGGAACAGATTAATTTTTCTTTCTATGGTTTGTACTTCAGGAAAACAGGCCTTGAAAATCTTTTAAAGGACTCATCCAGACACCATTAATTTTCCACAAGACCCATCGATATGTCATACAAACACCTCCGCTAATACCATTACACCAGTCCTGAGTGATACAGCCGTGGCGTGTATTCAATATGGACGGTGGGTATTAGCGTCGAAATGGTGACATGTGAAGAAGCGTGGCACACAGAACTATCGGACCTATGGAAACGAGCTACTAAGTCTATGCCAAGAGTCGGACACAAAAACTAAAAATAAATAAATACCGTCACTGTCCCTCATTTCTGATCCACCTCAGATACAGCTCTCATTCTCATCACCATTCCTCGGTAATCATCACATTCGTCAGCAATATGAACTTATCAGCTTGTCTTCTCCTCCCCCTTCCTATGCCATTTTGTCAGCCAGAATGGCCTTTATCTGCCTGTACCTATATCACTCCGTGTGTGTGTGTGTGTGTGTGTGTGTGTGTGTGTGTGTGTGTGTGTGTGTGTGTGTGTGTGTGTGTGTTATGCAAGCGAATGAAAGGACTATCGTACTCTCCTTCACCACCCACATTTCCTCAAATTTCGAAAAGTCTCTCCTATACTGCACTACTGTATATCTCCTGAGAATGGCAATAACCAAAAACAAAAAATACGTCATGGTGCTGAAGGGGTTAAGGTATTAATCCCATAAACCCTTGTCCTCACACAACCCCTCCTTATCTATCACCATTATCTATCCCTCCTACATTCCTATAAAACTATCTAATTTCCCCATAGCCCCAGTCTCTTTTTATATCAACCCCTTTTCACTTATCGATTCCAATTAACGTCTCTCCCACAAATCCTTTTCCTCCCACAACCCCTCCTCTTCTGCCCCTCACGATTATCTATCCCTCCTACACTGCCATTAAAGCTACCATACCTACTTTCCTCATAGCTCCATTCCCTCCAAAAACACTCTCGTAAACCACTCCACTGCCCACTTAACCTTCTCCCCCTTCCTACCAACCTCATCCACACCCACCTAATGTCTTACGTCCCACCTTTTTCTCCTGCATGCATATTCAGATACTTTCCTCTCCAGCAACTTTATCCGGAGCACGTATTTTGTTTTTACTCTAGCTTACCTAAACTATCTACAATTCCTCGTCTTTTAAATGCAATGCATTCACTGTCCAGGTATCTTGAAATGACTGTCTCAAACCTGGCTTCCTTTTTTTCCAATTTCTATAGAAAGTAGCTACAAGTTTTCCAGGACCTAGCTGTTGGACTCATCTTTTCTACAATTAGAAAATATGAGAACAGCCCTACTCAATCACTTCCCCGACACCCATCTATACCTCTCTTATCCTTAATTCAAAGCCCCATAAATTGTTCTAAAGCAAAATACAATGCAACCAACGGTGTCTGTGATTCCTCCGGGACCATGCTATCTTCTATCTCCCCTGTTTATCTCCTAACTCCCCTCCCAACAAGGAATCCATAACCCGCCCCCCTACCCTCCATCCTGCCCACGATTCAGTACCGTACCTACCTACCGTTTCATTCCTACCATACCTCCACTACCCGTTTCCAAATCACTCATCCCTACCTTCCCTCCTGCCCAAACCTACTTCACCTACAGTACTTCTACCCACTCCAGAATACAATACCTACCTACCTACCTTCTCAACCCTATCCACCATCCCATCATCCTGACTACACTCAAATACCCCCCTACCCACCATCCTGCCTACACTTCAATACCTAGCCTACCTTCTCAACCCTATCCACCATCCCATCATCCTGCCTAGGCCTACACTTAAATACCTACCGTACCTACCTTTTCACCCCTACCCACCATCCTGCCTACACATCAATACCTAGCCTACCTACCTCCTCATCCCTACCTTCACTCCACTACCCATTAGCCACCAGCGCCACCTCCATCACAGCACCGGCCATAATTGGGTCACTTTCGACCTAATTTGGAGTGAATTATCAGTGCAGGGCAACCGGACGCACCCTCACACTCCGCCATTTGCATACGACCTGCGCCGGGTGTGGGTGTGGTGTGGGTGTTGCGTGAAAGGTGGTATGGGTGTGGTGTGAAAGGTGTGGGTGTGGTATGAATGATGGTGTGGGTGTGGTGTAAGAGGTGGTGTGAGCGTGGTGTAGGTGTAGCCTGAAATGGGATGTGGGTGTGATGTGATATGGGGTGCGTGAGTGTGGCGTGAAAGGTGGTGTGAGTGTAACATGAAAACATGAGGATGCGGAGTGAAAATGTGATTATAAGGTTAGGTGTGGATACGAAAGGAACTTGGCTATACAGAACAGGGGTCATGTACCAGACAGGAAAGAGGAAACATTACAAAATCTCCTCTTGCGACTTCAAACATAACTTCTGAAGCCACTGCATCACTAGCCAGCAATCACCCTAGCCTGCCAGTGCCGCTTCCACGTATGGTAACTTTATAATGGTTCTTTCGCTTTAACGTAACCAAGAAGACTAATTCCTAACTCTTGTTTTGAAAATGGCTCAGTCCCCTTAGATGAAAACAGACTATGGTGAGGAGCGTGCCGTGATTTTTATTCCAACTCTCTCTTCTTCCCAGTGTCTGCGTACCTTGTAGTATGGACCGGCGTCACTACCTCCTGGGGGCAAAACAGACAGGAGACTTAATTTTAGAACCTACTTAACGCCAGTGACATGAACTGCGTCAAAGTTATGATGCAGTCTCGTACCTTCTTGCAGGGGGGTCGTGCATTGGCTGCGTTAAAGAGCTCATTAGCGTCATTTTTCATCAATTAGCCTTAATTTTTCTACCACCTCCCCCGCTGTCATCATCGTCCTCTGGTTCCAGCCAACACCCACGCTGCCAACACTACCAACACAGCCACCACTGACAACATCCACGCTACCACCACCACCACTGCACCCCCCACCGCTATCATGGGTTACTCACAAGCAGCTTAATTAACCACTTCACTACGGCGACGTCGTTTGTTTTATTCTCGCTGTTTTCGGACGATTTTATTATGCTTAGGAGAGACTTTCTGAACTGTAGGACCTCTTCAATACGAGAGTCGTTTCTTGAGTTAAAGAAAATCGTCTTGAGGTAGAGAGAAAATATAATAAAGAAGACGTCATATTAAAGAAAGTAATGGAGATGGTGTTTCTTCAGTTTTTCCTCTTCATCCCCCCCTCCTTTTTTTTTTTTTTTTTTTTTTTTTTTGTCTACCATCTCACGTCATAAAGCTGTCCCTGAATATATATATCGCCTACTTAGGGTACGGGGCGCAAATTTCGGAGCTGTGATCGAGGTGAGCCAGACTGAGGTACGGTGGGGTAGGTTAGCCACTTCACTCCAACGACGTGTTTGTTTTTTTATCCTTGTCATGTCCAGACGATTTTTCATCATTCTAGGGCTCCTTTTCTGGTCTGTTAAGGAAACAGCCTCTTTTACTTCACTCTTCCGTTGTATTATATTTTTCTTGTCATCCTGTTACTTGGATTATGTGTTAAGGCCAGACAACCTGTGTGTGTGTGTGTGTGTGTGTGTGTGTGTGTGTGTGTGTGTGTGTGTGTGTGTGTGTGTGTGTGTGTGTAACTCGATGAACTCATCCAAGCTACCTTCAGACGATTCCGTTCAGCTATGAGACGCTTTATGACTGTGGGTTAGATAGCAGCTTTCATTAACCATTTCAGTATGAGAACATTTTCTATCTTTATTAAAATCGTCCTGAGGCAGCGAGAATAAGCTGGAAAAATAAGTCGCCGTATTGATGGGGTTGCGGTACGCTGAGTGGCGGCAAGGCTGGGCAGGGCAGGTTACTCTATGCCAAAGTCTGGTATAAGAATTTAACGTTTCACTGTTTTCAGCGTGGTATCGGCAGGCCAATGAAGGATACGAGAGAAAGAAGACTTATTTCATTCTTCTAACTGTGGTATCTATATGGCAATGTCTGGTATGAGAGAGTAGACTTATTATTCTCAGCGTGGTGACTGTGCGTGCTCGTGGCTTGAAATCTTACGAGTCATGCATGCTTCAGGTGGTTTCTTTGGATGATCATTTTTTTTTTTTTTTTTTATGGTGGACAGAGAGAGAGAAGTAATTGGAGGTGACGGGAGGTGTGTGTCGGGATGCCGCGCGCGATTATCATTCACTCTCAGTTAAGCAAGAGGGGGAGAGATGACGGGAATGGGGAGGTTTGATGGTGCAGATGTGGGCACTAAAGGAGTCACAGCAGGTGTATAGTCGTAGGGTGTAGGGTACCGTACTAAGGTGTAGGGCAGCAGCGTGTAGGGTGTAGGGTAGGACTGGCTGCTTGTGAGTTGAGATACTGGGCAAGGGTGTGGTGGCAGTGCTAGACAAGTGTTAGGATGAAGGGAGAAGGCTAGAAGAAAGAAATGTTAGGTGGAGGGGAAAGGGGAAAAGGGAACTCGCTGGAGAGGGAAGAATTAGGCTGACAGGAAACAGTATACATAATAAATAAGAGGATCTAGAACAGGTGGGAGTGAACAATAAACAGTATATACGGCTGGTGAAAGGGAGAGTGGTAAATGGGAACTAACAGGGCGGAGGGAGAGCTAAATGATTATATAATACACATTTAGGGAACAGGAGACAATGTTAGCCCTACAGCCTTAGGTCGTCTTTTAACTATACTCTGACTACTTCCAGGTAAGATTTAATTTACCGTAGCTTAGGAAACATTTCGATCTGATGGGGGTTAAACACAGCCTTCATTAATATCCTTTTCACTACCAGGGGCTCTTCTATGCTGAATAAAATCGTCTTGGAGCAGCAAAAAATAAAAACTGCGTCACTAGAGCGAAAAGGTTAATGGAAGGAGAGCGACTTAGGACATCAAAGAAATACCTGGAAGAGAGAGACTGGAGGGGGGTGAGGAGTGGGTGTGGGAGGAAAGGGGAGTGGGGAGTTTTGGTCAGTGTGTGGGAAGAGAAAAATAAGGTGGGGAGGGAGGTGTGGGTGTTGGATGGAGGGGTGTGTGGGTTGAGGGGGGGAGTAAGGAGTTTTGGCCAGTGTGTGGGAGGAGATAAGGTGGGGAGAGAGGTGTGGGTGTGGAATGGCGGAGGAAGATAGGCTAGGCAGGAGGAAGATGTGGGTGTGGGGTGAATGAGGGGGAGTGAGGGAGTTTTGGTCAGCATGTGGGAAGAGAGATAGAAGGAGGTGTGGGTGAGGTGGAGGGGCAGACTGATGGGGAAGGGGAAGTGAGTGTGGGATGGAGGAGGGAGATTGGTGGAGGAGTGTGAGTGGGCTGAAGAGGAGGGGGAAAGGGGGTATTTTGGTCAGTGTGTGGGAAGAGCAGCGTTTGGCAAAGTGTTAAGCAGGTCTGGGTGAGGGATGAAAGTGACGGGAGAGGGCGTGAGGGGTGAAGTGTGGGTGGAGGAAGGGTGGAAGGGTGAAGAGTGAGGGGTGAAGTGTGGGGGGAGGAAGCGAGGCCGGGACGAGGTGTGGGTGGAGGAAGAGAGATGTGAGGGGCTGGAAGAAGTTAGTACATCAATTAACACATGGGTAAATTCATTACAGGTATTATAATTGGTCTTGCTGTTAAATATTGTACACAAAAACTATATAAAATCAGTTGTCAACAGGTTAGCATGATAAACATCAGCATTAATGAAAACATAATGCCTAGTAATTTAATCTTTCCTCAGATGCCTTTTTTATTTTTCAAATGTAATAAAATAACACCTCAATTAGCCTACGGCTTTTAACCACACGATTCTCTCTCTCTGAAGTCTTTTGCTGGGCGGAAGTCGCTTTGGTGTACCCCTTCACTCCGATGATGCATTTTATATTCTACTATTGCTACATCAAGCTAATTTATCTATGGACAGGTTTTCCAAGCAGGAAACGTTATATTAAAGCGTTCAGCAGTTAACTCTTTGACTAGCTATACTCCTTTTACTATAACCTAGCCTAAAAATAATATCCATCTTGAATACTGGACTATAACAAGAAATTCATACTAGAATATGATGCCAATCACGATGTGCTTTTGAAATGTTGTGGTGCAGTATTGTAGGTTATGTCACTCAGCTAAATACAATAGGCTGCACAGGGATTAAAGAACATAAGGAGAGACGGGTATAGCGGAGATTTTTGTTTAAAAATGTCTGACGGTAGCCAGTCTCCAATATAAGCTTGCTCTGCAATGTTTATTCTGCAACATTTATAAACGAATTCACGGAAACAGATTGCTTTACATCAAGACGCATCATAAAGGGGACAAGGGAGTTTTGATTCGGGGGGGGGGGGATCAAGGGGAGGTATGAGGCAATGTTCTTCCGCAAAGGAAAGTAGTGCCGTGGTGCATAATACAGTAGTCAATTAAGTTATTTCTTTTAGACTGCTAGGCTAGTTCATTTTAATTATAAAATAAATTACATTAAATTGAAAATAAATTGAAAATAAATTAACCGAACCAATCATACACCTAACCTAACCTACAAAATGCGATTGGCCGCTACAAATCGCACTACTTCGCGTCGCGGAAGAACATGGCGCTCTACATCCCCACATTTATTTGTTTATATACTCGATTAAAGGGCTCGAGATGACAAAATCCTGTGTGCAATCCTAAGGTGTAAACAATGGAGGCTCTTTAACCCGTAATATTAAGCCAGAGTGAAGGAGGAAAGGAAGTGGAGGAAATATGAAGGAAATGGGGTGGGAGAGGTGGCAGGAGGGCATGACGAACGGAAGCAATCTAAAGAAGCGAGCCAAGGGAGGCGGTGAGGTAGGGAAGGGGGAATATGGAGTCGAGGCAAGAGGGGAGGGAAGAAGAAACCTACAATCAAACTCTATACGAATATCAGTAACAAAATAAACCGGCTTCAATAATCAAGACATCAAATCATATGCAATCAAAATGTATCTCACCTTCCACCGTGACGATCGACATGTCGCGTCCAGGCTCTCGCCGCCTGGTTCCGCCGTCACTAATCACACATTTTCTCACTACGATTACCAGACTCCTTATATTTACTACACTCAAAGTTCGTGGAGATGTACTGCCGTAGCTTTCCTGGCGCTAGGACGCGCGTAAACTGTCACTTTCGCGTTTATGATCACTATGCACACAAACACACCCTACCCTTCCGATGTCTCCGCGCGCACTGTCCAATGTCACGTGACAACAATATGAAAAGGAAGATCACGACATGCTTAACACTTTCTGAATTTAAATTTCACCATTCAATTACTAACCTGGAAATTTCTATCTGACTGTTTCTACTTTAAAAGGTATTATTACTGTGCGACACAAATTGATTGAAGTTAGCAAAATCTTTCAATAACACCGCAAACTCGAGAAATTAATGGTTGTGACGCTTGCTCATCAGTTCCGATGATGCCAGATGCCCTATTTTCAATCATTTAAATTGCCTGAAGACCATGTGCTTTCGTTTACATTCATTGGTTAAAGGTCTGGGCAATGATGAAAGACGTTTAAATCGTTCTAAACAATGACGCGGCGTTTTCACTTTGTTTTTGTTACTTTCAGTGGAATTTAATGAGGTTTACAGAATTTTGGAACCGAGGTCTGCTATATCCTTCATAAAAACCCTCTGCTGCAAGGGATTTTCTCTAATCTAAATCCAAACCTACACGAGGTAGCAAATATACACGAACAAAAGATGACGTGGCTCTGAAACAGCTACATCAAAGAGAGAGAGAGAGAGAGAGAGAGAAATGGTTGATGGAGGAAGGCGTGAAGGGAGCGTTTTGAAATCCACACGTAAGCTGGTTGTATAAATCCTTTTTTTAACTCGATTCCTCTCTCTTTCTGAGAACAGACTGGTCTCTGCCACTACTCTGATGTCTACAATCTTCGAATGTAAGGTTAATTTGACCACATTCCGGTTATTAACGGAGAAAGATTAATAATAATAGTCTAAAATCATGACGCCACGATATGGCAACTCAAGTTCCAGTCAAGATACATAGTTTCACGACTATAGGCTACATAACTGAAAAACTGTAACATGCAAAGTGCAATTCTACTATGGCAATAATAATCTTGCCAGGCTATCACATTATAAACACCAGAAAAATAATTATAATTATAAAAATGCTACCTAATTCCAGTATACACATTCGGGCAGTTGCAAGTTAGTCACTTTCAAATTTATTTCTACAGTTACTCCCAATTACAAGGCAGTAATGATTTACAGGTTGAATGAGTATGAGAGGAATATATACAGTATATCTTTCATTAACACCTTCACCACATGACATCTCCCCAGGATGAATAAAATCGTTTGGAGGCATAAATAAATAAATAAATAAATAAGCCATTGCTCTGAAGTAAAGTTGATGCTGGATATGTAAGCGATGTAGAAACTGTATTTTGTAGCACTTGTAGGTACTGAAAAGTCTAAAAATTGCTAAGGATGTAGGCTGCGTTATAAATGAATGTATTGCGTTGTGTGCTTAGTGTATTCCAATCACTACGATGTTGTATGGCACTGTAGGTAACACTGTTGTTGCAGGCAGGGATATATATGCAGTGTTGAATGTTGCCTAATAATGTAATAGGCAGTATTGTAGTTATAGGTAGTGTTGTAGTTGTAGATAGTAATGTAGAACTGTATACAGAGGGTGGAGGAAGATGTGAGAGTGAAGGGGTGAGATGTGGATGGGGGTGAGTGTGGAGGAGTGAGAGGTGAGGGGTGAGTGTGGGTGGACCAGGCGGGAGTAATAAATGAAGATCCCATGTGGACTCAACAGCAGTGCCGGGAGGGTGATATATTCTCCCCCTCACCCCTTACCTCACCCCTCCTTCCTCACCCTCAGACTCCTCCCTTCACCCCTCTCTCCCTCAGCCCATCCCTTCATCCCTCTCTCCCTCAGCCCATCCCTTCACCCTCTCCCTCCCCTCCCTCACCCTCACCCTCACCACTCTCCTCCCCTCCCCACCCCTCACCCAACTCACGCACATCACAGTCACCCCAATAAATCACTGCCACACCTTCCAATTCCTCCATTAATATCATCATTTACCTTTCACACGCATCAGCCACATTTTCACAGTGAGGAATATTTACACTGCCAAGAAAGGAATATGAGAAATATTTTTATAATCAATTGTATTATTATCTGACGACTCCATAAACCGACTATTAATCATATCTGAAGAACATAAGCTAATAACACACACACACACACACACACACACACACACACACACACACACACACACACAGCCTACCCCATAACCAAACAAAGGTGAAGGGTGTTTCAGTGAAGGGTGAGGCAGCGGCAGAAGCACATAACATCAACACATAACATCAACATAAACACACCAACACATCAACAAATATCAAACATCCACACATCCACACTCTCTAAGATGTCACTGCTTCAACATGGTCAATATTGTTTTGATAAAGTAAAATACATCAGCGCTATAGACTCAAAACTTTTTTTTTTTTTTTTTTTTTTGAGGGGGCACACTGACACGCAAATGGTGAAGCAATTTTTGAGAATTAAAAAAAAAAAAAAAAAGAGGACAGAAAGGTCACCATTTTCACTGACCCCATAATTGTAACATTTCTTAGTTATCCTTTATGGGCAAAATTTAACCTCACTACAAAATATGCCTAACAAACCTTAACTACAATATATGCTCAAACAAATATCATTATCGCCTTGCATATATCCCCTCTCGAATGGCAAAAAATAATAATAATAATAATAACAAATAAATTAATAATGATTCAAGCGTTCCTGATGAGGTGTGGGTGAATACTCTAAATGGCACACTGTTTTTGGCTTACATCTGGCAGGGGGATCAAAGGAGTGGGCAGAAGGGAATCCAATACCCCAGCTGAACTATCCCGCAAGCTATTAAATCTCACAGCTCTATATCATCCCACAGCCTTATACAATCCTCCCACAGCCTTATACAACCCCACAGCCTCACAAAATCCCACTGCCCCATACAATCTCACAGCCCTATACAATCCCCCACAGCCTTATACAATCCCCCCACAGCCTTATACAGTCTCACGGCTTTATGACTCAGCTCTTGTTCAAACTCAGCAGATTGTATGAAAAAGAGTGATTGAGAGAGTCGAAAGATTAACTGCAGTCCCACGATGAAGGACTATCAAGCAAGGGTAAATACCACTACAAGTAATTATGTCGCAAATGAAGTTAATATCCTAGGCGTCTCAACAGTGGTAATCATCATCATCATGGTGGTGGTGGTGGTGGTGGTGGTGGTGATGGCAGTGGTGGTGGTGGTGATGGTGCAAGTTTCGCATGCTTTAATAATGCTGGGGCGCTCTAGCCACTCCCATCGGTGTGTCACGGCCACTACACCACCAGGCCAGACATTCCCACATGGAGCCACCTTCTCACACAGGGTACACTGACTCTACGGAAAAAAAAGCCAAAATAAAAAAAAAGCAAGAAAAAAAAAACGACAAAGAGAAAATAGAAAAAAAAAAAAAGAGGGCCCTTAATAACGAAAGAAGATGACTGAGAGTAATGAGGTCAGGGGAGAGCATCTTCATAAAGCAGTTTACGATCCTGTACCCTCACACCCACGTCACCCTCCTAAATTACCTCCCTGTCACACCTGAGCCACACCTTGCTACACCTCCATCACCTTGCCACACGACCGCTGCTACACCCTCACCCACCCTGGTACACCCTCACCACACCCTGCCATACCTTCACCAGCACCCTGCCACACCTCCATCACTTTGCCACACTACCGCTACTACACCCTCCCCAACCTGCCACACAACCGCCACTACACCCTCACCACCTTACTACACCGTCACCACCCTGCCACACCCTCACCATACCATCACCACCTTACCATACCCTCTCCACCCCGTCACCACTCTACCACACCTTCACCACACCCTCACCACCCTGCCATCATCACAGCTCAGGCCATAACACAATACACCACCACACCAATCCACATTCCAACCACACCTTTAGGGCAACACTGTAGTTTACTTGTTTTATGGAGGGGGGGAGAGATGATAAAAGGGTAGGAAGGGACGTGTAAGAGTGCAAAGCGCGAAAGGTGTAAGAGTGCGAGAGGCGTGACAGTGTGAGAGAGGTGTGAAAGAGGTGTGAGAATGTGAGTAGCAAGGGAGGTGTAAAAGTGTCACTGATCATTATAGCCATCGGTACATAAAAAGGGCTACTCTGGACATTTTGACCTTATCAGTTTTTTCCCCCACCTAGATCGTTCAAAATCCTCCCCTTCCCCTAAGAAGAATCCCCCTCCATTTGTGAACCACTGCTGTAGATATATATGGTGCTGGGGGACAAGACTCTGGCCTCAGGTTAACTGATCAGGCAGTCAGACTATAAGGACACCACCGATATCCGTCCAACGACCTCAACACAAATCTGCCTCCACAAGCAAATATATCCTCATCACTCTCCACACACAAATGTATCCTCACCGACCATGTATCCTCACTAAATATGCGTACCCGTGCCGGCGTGGAGGATTTATCATCATTCAGGTTCGACTGACTAAGAGGCGGGTCACTACGGAAATCGATTGCTTCTGTCCTTTCCCTGTGCACATATTTCTTTGTGACTTGGGTATTAATCTTCAGTAACTGGCAACTGACGACCAGGCTTCAGAACCAAAATAAAGTGCAATATTATTCTGAAGTGCAATAATATTCTGAACTTCTGAAGTCTGGGTGATTTATGTAAGTGAAGGAGCACTCAAAATAAATACAGTTAAAGAAGTCAGGGCAAAGGTAGGCGATGCAAGATGTGAAGACTTTAGGCAAACAAAATCGGAAACAATTGGTTGTTACTTTAGGGTTTGAGGAAAGAATACAATAAGCTACTTGAAGACATAACTTAGAAAGCATAAACAAGAACACAGCCATATAACATGAATTAATCATCTTATGTGTATTTGATGACATAAGAACATAAGAAGAAAGGATAACTGCAGTAAGATGGTCCATGGTACACAGCTCCTACAACTGTGACTAAACTACTAGAATATGACAAGGATAGCGAGGAAGAAGGCTTGTGTGGTGAGATGATAGTTCCATGTATTATCCAGAAATATATAACGTCAGATATGAAGCTGAAAGAACATGAGAGATGCCCAAATTTGTCGTCTGGTTGCGTTTCGTTGCTTCAGAAAATGGTAACACTGAAGAGAAAAAACGTGTGTGTGTGTGTGTGTGTGTGTGTGTGTGTGTGTGTTCATAGCTACAGAAAGAAAGGCAGGGACGGAGGAATTGGGGAAGGAAGAGGAAGGGGGCGGAGGAAGGGGGCGGAGGAAGGGAAGGGGGAGAGAAAAAGGAGGGGGAGAAAGGGGCGGAGAAAGGGGGCAGAGGGAGGAGAGCGAGTCACAGGAGGGGACGTACAGAGGTGGGGGGGAAGACAGGAGGGTCGAGAAGGAGCGGAGAGGAGAGGGATGATAGGGGAAAGCAAAGAGAATGAGACTTGCGGCCTTATTGAGGATGATCGTAAGAGAGAGAGAGAGAGAAGGGGGGGGTACGCTACTCTGAGACACTTCTGGTCGCATCGCTCACGCACACACAATTGTACCCAAGATTCTCAGCCCCACCCCCCCTCCCCTCCGCGTCTCTCTCTCTCTCTCTCTCTCTCTACTGATCCGTCCCTCCCCCTCCTCTCTCACTCTCACTCTCACTCAGCCTGCTCTCTCTTTCTCCCTTGCTCTCTTCCTACCCTGCTCTCCTTCAAGGTCCCTCCTCCCCTTAACTCCCGACCTCGGTCAATGTATTTCACACTGTCTGTTTCCTTCTCTGTATGTCTGTCTGTCTGTGTATATAAAAAAAACAGGAGTGAATAAGAATGTGAATAAGCTAACGAGTAATGCTAATGAATGACGGAGTGGAAATAGTGAGAGTAAGAGTGAGTGATAGTAAGGCCGTCAGACACAAAGGCTGGAGTAACGTTCAAATGAATGAGAAAGGTGGCGTGATATGTGTGCGTGTGTGTGTGCGTGGGTGTGTGCGTATGTGTGCGTGTGTGTGTATGCGTGGGTGTGTGCGTGTGTGTGTATGCGTGGGTGTGTGCGTATGTGTGCGTGTGTGCAGTCAACCAATAACTTCCTTTAAACCACCGTAAATCTCACCAATAATCACTTGACGGCGCACGAAACTTCTTCCTCAATTAATTTATCTTTTCCAATTCTTTGTTCATTTCCTGCGGTATTGTGTTTTGATACAGACTTAAAATTTCGAAGATTAGCTACGTTTTCCTTTATCCCTATTTTCCTCTTCCTTTTTATTAATTTTCCTAGACTGCACCCATTCTTTCACCTTCACAAATTTTGATTTTTCTTCAGTCACCTCCTTTCAGCTCACATTTTTCTTTTTTCCACTCATCTAGTCCTTTCTTCCTTCCCTCACGTCTCTCCTTCACCGCTTCTCCTGCTTCTCTCGCCACCTCCTCGGGATGTCGCTTTCCCCAGCCCCTTCCCTCCACCTCCTCCCCTCCCACCTCCTTCCAGAATCCTCCTCCCCCCTTCCCCACCTCCTCGGGATTTCGCTTTCCCCCACTCCCCCTTTCCTCCACCTCCCTCCCACCACCCCCACACCCCCTCAAGTCCCCCCCCCCTCGCTCAGCTCTAGGGCTCCAGGTGTCTTGTGAGACGCTGTTGCTGCCTGCTTCCCTGTGCTTGACTCCTCCGCCGTGTGATGCACTGGGCAAGCACAGGCAGGCAGGCATGCAGGCACCCAGGCACGAGAGTGGCTCGGAGATGCTGGGGGGAGGCACAATGGAGGCGAAATTTGGAGAATAACTAGGCAGGATGGCTAGGACACTAACACTCAGGGTTTTGGCTTCTCTTCTGGCTAATGTCACACGATTTTATTCAGTTCAAAGACGCTATCAAAGCAAAATGGTAAAAAAAAAAAAAAAAAAAGTATCCATGTAAATTTTCTACTTGAAAAAAAAAAAAAAAATCTTGTGTTTTATTCCACTTAACCTCAGAAGATTTCATTGGCCCCAGGAACACCCACACCAGGTAGAGTTAAAAAGGTAAAATAAGTAATCAACAGGGCACGCTAGAAGACAGGTAAACACGAAGACGGTGATGTAAGGAAGCATGCAGGCAGGCAGGCACTTCGCGGGCATGCAGGCTGATGCAACCTTGCAGAATTGCACACGCCACACACAGAGACACATAAACATAGACGTATTCTGCAGGGACGCACACACGCACACACACACCCACACGTACATGAGCGAAGTGGTCCACATAAGCAGGAGGATACGAGCTAGTGGAGTCCTCAGTATCACTATTAATACACACACACACACACACACACACACACACATACAAGCGAGAAAGAGAGAGAGAAACGAGGTCACAGAACTCTGGCGACTGACCAACAATCTGATTACCGTAAAATTAATCAGCGTAGCGTAACAACAGAGGTCAGAGGTCATTCGCGCCGGACAAGAATAAAACGACAACAAGGATAAAACATGTATCCCTAGAGAACGGGAAGAGGAAGGGTTAAGGAGGCTCCCTAACGCCTCTTCCTAACCTATTTATTCTTAGATACGGCTGGTTAATACTCTTTTAGTGAACGTTGCTTACGCAGAGTAGGGAGATATCAGAATTAATGAAGTAATACAAGGGAGGACGGCAAGGTACAATACACAAAATAAATCGCTTAGAAAGAGGCGTTAGGGAGCTTCCTTAATCAACGAAAACACGCTCTAAAGTCCGCCCCCCCCCCCCAGTAGAGACAGACGGCAGGAGGAACACTCTGGCGTTGTATGGCTAAAATAAATCGCCTAAGAGATTAATATACGCAATCCCAACCCCGGTAGAATGATTGTAGTGTGTGGGGAAGTGTTTGTCTGAGGCCAGTGATGTGGGTAGGATACAGGGACGGAGTCTTGGTGACATGAGAGGCTTCGTAGCACTTCTTCGTGATTAGTACTTTTTTTTGGATATTACACCTAGATATTCTCCTTAATTATTCACCTTAATTATCTTGTACGTTACTCTCCTCGCTTTAAGAACGATGTTGTTTGAATCAGTGATATGCAGGAGGATACTGAAGTGCAACAGGCAAAATAAATCGCTATGGAAGAGATGCCACGAAATCTAACTGGACATATGAGTGTGAATGAAATGAAAAAGTTGGCCTTGGATGAAATAGTTAAGTAAAACAGTTGGGAAGAACGACACTCAGGCAGATTAACCCAGCAAGCGTCAGACTCAGACACTCACACACACACACACACACACACACACACACACACACACACACACACACACGCACGCACGCGCGCGCGCCGACTAATAGCCTTTATATAAATGAAGTCCTAGCGTGGCTGCAAAACTCTACGCACACTGCCACCCGCATTTCACTACGAGGCCGTCGCAGGAGCACAAAAGTAACCATAACACAACCCTCCGAAGCCATCAGTCCGAACCAGAGTCAATGACTGCATTTGTTTCTTTAAGAGGTTTGTCAGGGATTAAAGTTTGCTCACATTCATACACACAAACAAACATACATACATAATTACACAATTACACATGCATACATATATACAAAATCAACATCCACAGCATAACGTACATCGAAGTGGTCAATTAACAATGTATCTGTAAAATTTTGGTTCAGAAGGCCACAGGTAAACAAAGATAAATACACAGTTCATGGACCACAGCTACGTTTTAAGAATTGCATAAGGGCAGAAACTAATACCTTTGTCCTAAAACTGTCTCACACACACATACACACACACACACACACACACACACACACACACACACACACACACACACACACAGTGCAACACAACACAAAACAACACAAATCACGAAAAAAATAAATAAAACACCTCCGCATATCCACCCCACCCCCACATCCACGCCCCCACACACATCCACACCCCCTCCGCACACACATCCACACTCCCACACACATAGCCACACCCCCTCCACACACATCCACATTCCCGCCACACACCACCACCACGCAACTCTCGGCTTTAACATCCGCTTACCATCCTCTCTCTCTCTATATCTCGTTCACTCTTCCATGTCACCCTTCACCTTCACGCCTGTCCTACTCCAACACGCTCCCCCTTGCCCAGCCTATTTCCGGTTGACCTTTTATCACCCCTTCAGGTCACCACAGAGCAACAGGAGGGAGGGAAAAAACTCCATCTACCTTCCCTCACTCTATATTTTTTCCATTTATTTTTTTCTGTCAACATGTCAGTCCTAAATATGAATCTTCTTATCTATACCCTTTTCACTCTAACATGGCTTAAAATTGCCATCTCTCCATCTTAATTATTATCTTGTAACTGGAGATTAACGCTAGAATACGATGCTAGTCATGAAGAAGTGCTGTGGAATAAGTGCCACTGTATTGCCTCATTCTGCCACTGAGCTACGTGAAATAAGAACAAAAAAAATGGGGCCAGGTTAAGATAAAAAGAACTTTAGTCTATTTCCCACCAACCGTAAGGTAAATCATCTGGTCAGTCCACATGGCGATACTGAACACGACATAAATAGCATACAAGACGGCGTTAAGGTAATATGAACAAAATAAATCACTTAGGATCATGCGTCACGGAGCCTACAATGCCACTTAAAATACAGCTCTACTTCGGACTGACCTTATATTACTTAATCAAGGTCACATATCAGTATTAAACCGATATAAATAGCATACAAAGTAGTGTTAAGGTGTAATACGCGGACTAAATCACTACGGAACAGGTGTTAGGAAGCTTTCATTGCCACTTAGATTACGGTTAATTTCGGACTGACCTTACATCACATCATCAAGGCCAGATATTGATATAAAAACGATATAAATAACATACAAGACAGTGTTAAAGTGCAACATGATGAATAAATCGCTCTGAAGGACACGCTACGAAGCCTACAATGCCACTCAGAATATGTTCCTGTTTCTGAATGAATTAAAATCACTCACTAAGGACACCACACAAGAAAGGAAAACGCGCCTGAAGGAAAGGAAAAAATACCCGCGTCTCATGTTGTCCTGTCATGGGGCGAGGCAAGGAAGCAAGAGCACTGGGAGGAAGGATCGGCAAGGAGCAAGGAGGAGGTGGAGGAAGGAGCGGGAGGAGGAAGAAGAAAGAAAAGGAGTAAGAGGAGCAGTAGGAGAGGCGGACCAACAGCGAGACATGACCCCTTGCCTCCGACGCGCTATGCACTTGTATCCCTCCCTCTTCCCCCTCCTGGATTCGCCCCTCTCCTCCCCCTCCGTCTCCAGGATCCGCCCCTCTCCCCCCTCCCTCCCTCTCCTGGATCCGCCCCTCCTCCCCCCTCCCTCTCCTGTGGTAATGGGGAGCGGAGGGGTGCGGGTTGAGCTGAGCCGGACAGGGGAGGCATGGTGGAGTTAGGTGGAGGGACGGGGAGGGAGGGAGGGAGGGAGGGTGAGAGGGGAGGAAGGACGGACGGAAACACAGAGGAGGAGGAGGAGGAGGCGGAGGAGGCCGAGAGCTTGAGCAGATCTGGAAACTGGTGAAAGAAAATGAAGTTGAGATGAGAGGGGGAAAAAAGACAGTGCACGAAGACTCTTTGTTGGAGAGTCTTACTCATAAAGCGTGACTAAATGAACTGCAGTTGTTTCTTTGATCATCCAGAGAGGGGGAAAGAGGGAGAGAGAGAGAGGCTGGGCCGGTGGAGAGGAGGAGGCAAAGAGGGTGTGAAGGAAGGAGGGAAAGATTAAAGCAAGGAGGATGGCGGGAGAATCTGAGGGAAGTATGCACCCTGCTCCACTCGCCAACAGCTTCCCATAAGACGCGGCCCTGCATCCTACCTTGGCCTTACCCCCAGTTGCAATACCCCCCCTCCTTCCCTCCATCCTCCCTTCTATCCCTCCCTTCCTCTCTCAGCTCCTCGCGCACATACATACATACATACATACGTACACACGCAATGCATCTCACACACACACACGTTCATCCTACAAACTTATACACCTAATTACCAACACACACACACACACACACAATGTACATATAACCACCTACAGCACATACACACACACACACTGCATCACACACACAAAGATAAACATACACAAACACACACACAATGCATCTCTCTCTCTCTCTCTCTCTTGCAAATGAAAACAAAAGACTGAAATCCCAACTTAACCTCCACCCCCTGCTGAATACCAGAGTTGTGGGATTAGCTCAAAAGAATATCACGTAGAACAACACCGGTTTTGACTCTGGTCTTTGCGAGAGGGTTTTGTGAGTCGCCTGGGGAGAGGGATGAGTGGGGGATGGGGGTAAAGAGAGTGGGAGAGACGGGGAGAGAAGGGAGGAGAATAAGTGTGGTGTCTAGAGAGAGAGAGAGAACTAAGGAAAACCAAATCTTCAAATACACACACACACACACACACACACACACACACACACACACACACACAACCTGTATAGTGTTAGTCTTGCTCACCTCAGAACACGAGTTAATACAATAAACACATCACTCGACGGGAAGGCCTGTCACACACGATAAAAAAACAGTGGACAAACATCACCATAAATCGGGGGAGCAGGTGAGACTGAGTGCGGGTAGCGGTGTGGGTAGGGGTGTGGGTAAGGTGTGGATGGGGGTATCACTGGGTGTGGGTTAGGTGTGGGAAGGGGTGTCGGTAGGGGTGTCATTGGGTGTGGGTAAGATGCGTTACAGGGGTGAGATTCGGTGTGGTATGGCATGGTTAGGGGTGAGACCTGGTGTGGATAGGTAAGTGCGAAGGGATGTAGGTAGGCATGTGGGTAGAGATGTGGGTAGGGTGTGAGTGCGGCAGTGGTTGGATATGGGTAGAGGTGTGGATATAGGGATGTTCGTTAGGGTGGTGATGCTGTATGAGGGTAGCGGTGTAGACAAGGGTGTGGGTAGCGGTGTGGCTGAGTGTTAGTGTCTGTATGGGTGTGGATACTAGTGCATCCATCATATGCATAACTCTGAGAATGATTTGAGTGTGGATGTAGGTGACGATACTGAGGGTGGATGCACCTAAGTGTAAGTGTACCTGTATGCAGAATTAAGTAAAGGTATATCTTGTCATTACTGAGTGTGGAAATATGTGTAGATAAAGTTGGCGCAAGTGTAGGTATGGGTGTAGAAAGAGGGTATTGAGGTGAGTAAGGGAGTGATTGTGTTATGGCAAAGTTATAATGATCGTGTGAGACTATCGGACACTTGATCTGATGAAGGAGAATGTGTAATTTCCTCAATAATCTATAGTTCTTTCACCTAAACTTGGCGCAGATATTCGACCCTGTCCCGCTTATTTCTAGGAGCTCAATGGCAGCATAAGACAACACTACGGCTCTATACCCTTTCCCTAGCACTTCTTCGTTATCAGCACCATATTCCAGTGTTAATTCCTTGCTAGCTCTGCATTCAAGATGGAAGGAAGGCAATTTTAGGCCAAGTTAAAATGTAAAGAGTCAAGTTACATTAGCTATGGGAAATAAAGACCCAAGACATACGGTTCTATCAGTGTAGATGATCCATTACAGGTGGAAAAAGTGGGTGGGAGAGAGACCCAGGTAATTAGAACCTGAATACTTTATTTTATCTAACATTCCTCGCTACACAAAACCAGCTCTTTGAAGATGGGTTCTGTGTAGCCCGAAATATTAAGAGAAAAAAAAAAAGAATTCTAACTATACCCCGTGTCTCTCTCTCCCACCCAATATTTTCAGTTCCATCAGTGTCGTCTCTCCACCTTGGCGGTTCGCTTTCTCCTTCCCAACACCAACGCACCTCACAAATCACACCCTAAACTTTAAAATATTACATGCACAAATATACGTATCTGATGAGGCTACGGTTACATGATACAGGGGGCGATTTTTATACAGGTAAAACAGGTGGGCATCTTGAAGGTAAAAAAATAATATAAAATACAAAAATTAAAAAAAAAACTTCGTGGGAGGGGGACACATTTGAGAATTGAAACTATAATTAAGTGATGGTGGTGAGGCCTCTGAGGGTCGTAATTTAGTTCCCTTAGTTTTCGTTTCACCACTTCCTAAGCGATTTGTTCTGTCTGTTCTGTATCAAAACGGCATCTTTAATCTCTCATCGCTAGAAAGACTTGATTTTCCACACTAATTAGATTGACTGTGGGGAAGAGTGTTTGTGGTCGTGTATGTGATTTTTTTTTAACTTAGCAGCATCGTTATCAATATTATCTATCACCAAATAACCTTCATTCTTCGCACTACACTGGCTGGATCTTTCACACTACTTAATATGAGCGTGGGAGAGAGGTGCTTCAAATGCTGTATGTGAGTGTAGGTGTTAGGTGTTACTAATGGTGTGTGTGTGTGTGTGTGTGTGTGTGTGTGTGTGTGTGTGTGTGTGTGTGTGTGTGTGTGTGTGTGTGTGTGTGTGTGTGTGTGTGTGTGTGTGTGTGTGTGTGTGTGTGTGTGTGTGTGTGTGTGTGTGTTTAGGTGTAGGTGTGAGGTGTTTTTTGAGGTGTGACATAACCTCAAAGTGTTTATGATGTTGCAAAGTCAGTCATCATCAGTTTAACAGATTTATGACGCTTTGTGCAACAGCTATCGTGGGTGGAGCAGGCAGAGAGGAAAGCATGGGAAGGAGTGAGTAGAAAGTGATGGGAAAGAGACTAGGAGGTGATAAAACAGGTGTGTGTGTGTGTGTGTGTGTGTGTGTGTGTGTGTGTGTGTGTGTGTGTGTGTGTGTGTGTGTGTGTGTGTGTTGGTATCCGGTATCAGGTGTACAAGACAACCATCAAGTGTGTAATGGGTGCTGTGGGTGTGGATGTATCAGTACCAATTACCTGATAAGCCAGTTGGTCTCGCGTTCATCTAGTGCCGCGCACCAAGTGTTCAACCACCACAATTACCCATCACAACCAATCATAATTACATCTCCAAAGACTAATCGCTACTGACTGCTTGTTAAACGCACTCAGGTCACTCATATCGTTCCTTCTATCTATCCTTCGTGCTTATTTTCTCCTTCTGCTTCTTACTACATCTTCTAATTCACTTTCCTTCATTCTTCTTTATCTTCCATCTTCGCTCTCTCAGTTTCACACATTTCCTTCCACCAAGCCGCGTTAGTCTTTGTCTCCTATGCCCAAGACCAACTTTCATCCTTCTTACTCTCTCCTTTAACTTCCTTCTATAATATATTTCTTTCCATCTATTCTGTTTACGGTTCATCTAATTCTACTTCCAACAATCACGTCAGTCTCATCTTTCCTATCATCTGTCCTTCTTAATCTACCTTCTTCTAATCCTGACTTAACAATCTACTCTCCTCCATTCCACCGACCATCGTCTTGTTACTTAATTTCTCTTTTCAAACCAACTAACATCCCGGCAAAATTCCACTGCCCTTCACTGTATCAAAGCAATTACCTCTTAGTCATTATCTGTGGGTTCTCTCTTCTCATTATCTTCTTGCTTTATTTCCTTCCCTTTATCTCTTCTTCTTTTATCCTCAGTTATTCCCTTACACAGCTTACTACAACAAAAGATTTAGTTTTTTTCATTTCTTTAACCATACCCATTTGTTTGTACACACACGGACACACACTATCTTCTCTCCTCCTCCCCCTCTTCACTCTTCTTTAAATCGTAACAAGGTTCATCTCGGCGGTCATTCATAATTATCAGTCTTCTCCTCAGTCATTATACAACCCTCCCCCACCTAAGTTTCTTCTCACAACCCAATTTCTTTAAGCAGTTCTCCACCTCACCTTCTTTAATCTCTCTCTCTCTCTCTCTCTCTCTCTCTCTCTCTCTCTCACACACACACACACACACACACACACACACACACACACACACACACACACACACACACACACTGAAGCAGTTAAAAAAAAAAAAAAACTATCTTTTCTTTTTCGTCTCGTCTCGTCTCCACCCTGCCATCACCCCCACGCGCGCCACAGACACTTCCCTCGCATCCGCGACAGAGAAGATCACTTTTTTCCTTAGAACAGTGTCATCAGCATCAATCCATCATCCACTGACCTCTTCTTATACCTTCCCTTCTCTTTTGGGGAAACGACGTATCATCATTCACTGCCCTCTTCAGTTCATGTGACCTCCTCATTTCACGTCCCCCCTTCACTACACGCATTTCCCCAACGTCATTATATCATACACTGGCCTCTTCATTACATCTCCCCCTCTTCATTTCCCCCACATCATTACAGCATCCACTCGCCTTTTCATCTCACGTCCCCTCCTTCACTTCCCTCACAGCATTACCCACTGATCTCTATTACATCTCCCCGACGTCTCTCAGCACAAAATTACAAAAACGACACACACACACACACACACACACACACACACACACACACACACACACACACACACACACACACACACACAAAATCACGCTAACCCATCAATCGCACGCAGTTGCAAAGGCTTCCATTGCAACCTCGTGCAATTCCCACTCTAACTCCAACGAGGAAAATCTCACTATGTATTTAGCTGCCCGGGGTTAATCATATGCTGGTAGAACTTGTCGGTCTGGGGGATTACAGTCATTATGGTGACCTTTGGCTGGGGTGAAGCTGGACATTGAGGATCTGGTATTAGTATAGTGTATTCGGGGTGCCCAAGGAGAGAGAGAGAGAGAGAGAGAGAGAGAGAGAGAGAGAGAGAGAGAGAGAGAGAGAGAGAGAGAGAGAGATTAATGGAGAAAGCTGTGATGATGGTGGTGGTGGTGGTGGTGGTGGTTGTGGTGATGGTGATGTGGTGACTGATGAGCTGAGATTCTGATATCGTTAGAAGGTGAGTCAGAGATGGTGGTGATGCAGTTAGACGGCTGGTTAGAGATGGTGGTGTTATGGTTAGAAGGATTAGCGGTGCTGGTGTCTGGGTTAGAAAAATTCCGACAACGACTCTTATGTAATCTAATGACATCAACCTAAAGTCTTTTTATTGATTGATTGATTGATTTATCTCATATTGTTGAAGATGGTTAGAGACAGCAGCGAGGTGGTTAGTAAGAGAAATAAAAGTGATAATTGTGCGGTGTGGGAAGACGGAGAGTTAAAAGAGACAGTTACTGGACGAAATACGTGGAGATGACGACATGATCGATAGAATGATGGTTAGAAAGAGTACTGTGGTGGTTAGAAAGGTAGACAAAAAACAAAAAGAGAGTGGTGATATGGAGATTGAGAAAGAAGTTAGTGGTGGTAATGGTGGTGATGATCGCTGATACAGAGTTCGTGTGTGGACAAGTGGGTGATGGCTGGTGGTGATGGCAGTGGTATTACAGTACAAGGAGAGAGAACGGTAGTGAGTCGTGGAAGGCAGGAGGTGGGGGTATTGTTTGTTACTCTGGTGATGATGGTCATATCGAAGTGTAGGTGGCTTTAGAAACAGTGTCTGCTGAGGCGATAAAGGCTACCTAAAGTACCTGTATAACCTCTGCCATCCTCTCTTCCTACACGTCACACAGTGCCAGGAAATGACAATGCACCTCGGGACAGAGAACCCACTCGGAAATATCTGCCGCAGTAAGGTCACCAAAGGTCATTACACTCGCCCTGGGACAGGGAGGCAGCGGAGTTCTTCAAACACCCGTAATAGCGGGCCAACAGGTTTTTAAATTACCAATGAGATAATTGACATCCATCAGCTATCAGTGGCAGAATTATTTGTAGCGGTATGTTTGTATATTAACATACCATGTATATATAAGTATGTATGTATATTAAACACGCGAGAAAATACTCACAGTGGTACAGTACAAAGAAGCTCAGTTTGTCAAGGTAAATTTACAGCCGCATATATCAACAGCTCAGCCACCGCCCCGCCTTACCCTACACCTTACCCTTGCCTACAGCCCCCCTCCTTGGCATTTACCCTACACTCTACCCATGCCCCCACCCGCCCTACCCTGTCTTACACCCTACCCTCACCCTCTTCCTTGCCTAACACCCTACACCCAACACACTAACCTCACCCCCAGCCTCCCTTCCCTGCACGAGCTGCATGATTTGTGATGCACTGCCATTTAGTCCCCTCTCCCTGGACGCCTCCTCCCTCCGTGGTTTGGGAGAACCTATGGCGGTAAATAACACCCGAGGGATTTATGGGCTGGCGCAGGTCTCACTCACGTCCCCATCAGCGCCATCGCCAAGAGTTACATTCTTCCTTCAACACCACGACACACATCACTCACACACCACCAACAACAGCATCAATCTCTCTCTCTCTCTCTCTCTCTCTCTCTCTCTCTCAATATAACAAGCATTTAGGCGTGTACAAGAACTTTTCACCGCCTGACAGCCCAGCATATATGAGGCAGCTCCCGTTTCCTCTAAAAGGCTGTCACCAAATATACGAAACTTCCAGGGCACTCTCCTCAACATTTGTATTTTCCTTTTTGGTTGTAGAGGCCCAAGAACAGCAAATTCAGTTAGAGACAAACGCCTGGTTCCTTTAGTTCCCCTGACAAAAAAAAAAAAAAAAAAAAAAAAAAAAAAAAAAAAAAAAAGGAATTGAATAAAAAGTGAGGCAAAGGGATTTTAATATGCAATTTTTTTTCGAGAAACAAGCTTGGCAGAACCCCTTGATTGTAAAAGCATGACACAATAAAAATCATGCAAAATTATAGGCAATTCAGCAGACAAAATAAGAGAAACAATTTTTTTTATATTCTTTCAGTTATAAAAGCACTGTAAAATAAAATAATGCAGAGAGGCAACGTACTACACAGTTAAGAGAAACAAACTTTACAGAACCTTTCGACAGTAAAAGCATGGCATGTTAAAATAATACACACACAGAGAAGACCTGAATGGTGTATAAATTAACCTGGATACAAGGGGAAGTGTCCGAGGAATGGAAGGAGTGTATTATGCCCTTGTGTAGAGAAAGAGATGAGAGGTGAGAATGTGAGAATCGTGGAGATATCAGTTTGTTGAGTGCGGTAGAAAAGGTGGGCAGAGTACTCACTGGGACGGAGATGACGGTAATAGAAAAGTTGGTGTGTAAGGAATAGGTTGTGTTCATGGAAGGCAGGGGACGTATTGATCAAAATATCAACCAAGATGTGTGGCAGGGAAGTGCTTGAAGGTGAACGGATCTGGAGAAGACATAATGATAAAAGTAGATAGAGAGGATACTTTTGTTGTTACTATGGCGCAGATTTTCGTCCTTTTGCAGCTTATTTCACCTACTTCAGTGACATAAAAGGACACTGCTGCGGCCCTACATCTTTTCCACAGCATTTCTTCGTGACTAGCACCGAATTTAAGGGCTAAACTATTGCTATAACTCAGCGTTCAGGATGCAGGAAGGAAATTTTAGGCCAAGCTGGAGTAAACGGAGTATAGGAGCACATGGTAAGTAGTATGTATGATGCAGGAAAAAAAAAAAAACACTGAGTGGATGATGCATTAAGAGGTTCGTTTTGAGTGTAAAATTGGCAAATGACTATCTCACGTCACCCCTGCTGTTGAATGTGCATAAAAATGGAGTACTGAGAGATGTGAAAGGAAGGTCACTTTGTACGGGAGTGGTTCTGAAGACAGGAGGTAATGAGAGGAAACTGTATAGACGATCCAGTGTTAATAGCAGATGTAGAGTGGAAGTTACAGAGTCCGGCAGAAAAACTCAGGTAGTGTATTTGTGAAAGACGAAACTGGGGTGACTGAAGAGAAGAGCAGAGTAATGGTGTTTGAAGTTGAGCCTAAATGGTACAGAATAAAAAAATGTGCAGGCGTCAGGCAACCAACGGACAGATAGACGGATGTCGTAAAGACTTTGTAGTTACTTGTAGAGAAGTATATTTTAGACTTGTGGTCGAGCGGCTTTTATATCTTGTAGTAGTTTCCCCACCAGATGTCATGTAGTGACGGGAGAGGTAAAGAATAGTATGGGACTATTTTTATTTGTCTTAGAAATATTAAACAGGTATAATAGTATAAGTCCTGGGTAGCTACCTCCCTGTCTCGCTATCTCTCTCTCTCTCTGTTCTAAAGCTAATCTCCGTCTCGACCTCTCTCTAGGGTCGCTTGTCTCCTTCTAAACTCTCTTTCCTAAAATCTCGTGTAGTAGGGTGTGTGTGTCACGTATCTTCCTCATGGCAACAGAACTTTCTCACGAGAGGACTGCTGACGGCTAACTGAATCATCATCTTACTGGCCGCTGTCGTCAGCTTTCCTCCGTGTAAGCGTTTAGCGCTGCTCGCTTCTCGCAAACACAACACCTTCTCATCATTTGACTTCCTGCTTCTATCTGTCTCTCTATCTATCTATTTATCTATCTATCTATTATGTAGTCCTATATTTGCTCGGCCGCGCGAAAATGACGTACCATCGACATTTAATAGTTATAATATATTAATACATACTACATACACATTATAATGAACTTATTTTTATTTCCCTCATAACACATCAGTTTACATAGTCTGTCCAGATATACCACCATCTCATACATCAGCCTCAGGATTATACATAGCACCAGACTACTGTGCGGTATTTACACCATCCATGTCTACTTTTTCCACCATCAATCACTACGCCATCCTCAATCATACACACAAACATTTCCACCCACTGCCTGATATGGACTTAAACATGAGCACAAGTATTAAGCTGACTTCACCTAAGTTTGAAACTATGCAGCTGATCAATGAAACAATGAAGCCCTGGGAAGATTTGAGTTTGAGTATGTTCAACCCATATTATGTGTAGAGCCAAGCACCTTCTGTCTTCATAATTATCTGCATTGTGGTTGCAGTATTGCTGTTGGCCATGCACAGAATGCATGCAAGAATTGCTAATTTGGAGTCATTGTTTAGTGGGGGGAGAGTTAACATCACAGTTAACCACCCTGAATGAAGTGTATATATTTTGTATATAGTATTAATTATATATATAAAAAAAAAAAAAAAAAAAAAAAAAAAAAATAATAATAATAATAATAACACAAAGAAGAATGACCCATATATGGCAGACCAGTACCATTATCTTTAAATGAAATATTAGTAACTCTTACAATATTCTTAATTTTAAACTATTTTTATTCTTGCATGTATGCAATTCACTATAATAACCCAAGTACATACTGTATTACAGTTAAATAATTTACTTTAATGCATTTATTCCAATATGTATTCAACTTATTTAAAATGTAATATTACTGAATAATCACTATTTACTATGCATAATATATGTATACAATATTCATACAATTATGTTACTTTACAATATTATGTATTTCACTTAATTAGCTTATAAGTTCATTATAATGTGTATGTAGTATGTATTAATATATTATAACTATTAAATGTCGATGGTACGTCATTTTCGCGCGGCCGAGCAAATATAGGACTACATAATAGATAGATAGATAAATAGATAGATAGAGAGACAGATAGAAGCAGGAAGTCAAATGATGAGAAGGTGTTGTGTTTGCGAGAAGCGAGCAGCGCTAAACGCTTACACGGAGGAAAGCTGACGACAGCGGCCAGTAAGATGATGATTCAGTTAGCCGTCAGCAGTCCTCTCGTGAGAAAGTTCTGTTGCCATGAGGAAGATACGTGACACACACACCCTACTACACGAGATTTTAGGAAAGAGAGTTTAGAAGGAGACAAGCGACCCTAGAGAGAGGTCGAGACGGAGATTAGCTTTAGAACAGAGAGAGAGAGAGAGATAGCGAGACAGGGAGGTAGCTACCCAGGACTTATACTATTATACCTGTTTAATATTTCTAAGACAAATAAAAATAGTCCCATACTATTCTTTACCTCTCCCGTCACTACATGACATCTGGTGGGGAAACTACTACAAGATATAAAAGCCGCTCGACCACAAGTCTAAAATATACTTCTCTACAAGTAACTACAAAGTCTTTACGACACGGAGACATAATGAACTTCCCAAATACCATACACATCGAACCTCAACGGGTCGGAAAAAGGGCTTCCCACTTCGAAGATGATGGACGCAGCAAGACTAATGAAAGAGGCGGTGAGATGGGTGCGTGAAAAAAACACTGTACAGGAAGGAATATGCCCCATTAATAACACCGGTATTATCAAGTCCACCTATAGGTCACCAAATGATGCAAAATTCTCAAGAAGTTACGGCACGAATTCCCTCCATTTTCTCAACTGGTATTCTGTCATCTGCCTGTCAAGAAAGAAAAGAGTGAGGCAAGGAAGGATCCAGCCCTGCCCTAGCCTCGTAAACAGGCTGGGGTGTAAGATAGAGGCGCGGGTGTGTGGTGTGGTGTAAACATCATAAACATATTATTAGATATCAAGAGTGGATATTGACTTGTTGTTCTCGTGTCAGTGATCAGAGGCACACACACACACACACACACACACACACACACACACACACACACACACACACACACACACACACACACACACACACACACTTTTATCATTCTTAAGTTACCGCCTATACCCTACTATTACTGGCCATCTCAAACATACGTTCTGGGTATTATAAGTCGTCCACAGGATTATGTATTCTAATAGGTGTGCTTTTAGGCGGCGGATTCAGAAAGTTATATCCACTTTATAATTGTTATTTTTACTACTACTACTACTACTACCACTATTATTATTATTATTAGTAGTAGTAGTAGTAGTAGCAGTAGTAGTATCACCATCATCATCATTATTATCATTATTATTATTATTATTATTACCATACAAAAACACTACACCTCTACAAACCACGGCAATAAATACAAAATGTAGCCGCGTTTGCGTGACGATGCTCTGACTTTCAGTCAAGATATCCCTCTGTGGTGCAGTCCAGAAGGAAGCACACACACACACACACACACACACACACACACACACACACACACACACACACACACACACACACACACACACACACACGCAAAAACTCCGCGACGTCCATAAATTCTCCATCAAATTACGAAACGATTAGGGGCATTATAGTAATCTCACGGGGCGGGGCGGGTTGGGGCGGGGCGGAGACAGGTTCATCCGGCCCCAAACCAATCTCTTCCTAAGTCGTTCCCGTTAGGTGAGGCGAGGTTAGGCTAAGTTAGACTGAGTTAAGTTTGGTATAGCTTGTTTAAGTTATGTGAGGTGAGGTTTGGTTTGGTTAGATTAAGTTACGTTTGGTCTGGTCTGGTTACGTTAAGTTAGGTCTGGTTAAGTTAGACTAGGTTAGGTTGGGGTAGTTTTGGCTTGGCTTGGCTTGGCTTGGCTTGATATACTTAGGTTAGGTTAGACAGGGTTAGATTGGGTTGGGTTGGGGTCCTCGGAGTGAAGGGCTTAATTATATCACATAACTTTGTTCTTTGATTTTGTCACTTTTTAAACACTACTTTGATTGCGAACTGTTTGATGGCTGCAAGAGTGAAAACAAAGGTATACACTAACAAAATCATACACAACTTAACCCCTTTAGTTTGATGCCAGTTTTCTTGTCTGTATTCTCACCACTAGTAGACGATTTTATTCACGTTTGGGAGGATTTCTACCCATGTCTACCTGTGGAAGGGTTAAGGAAGGCTCTAGCTACCCTCTCCAGATCTAAAACTCGACCCTGAACTGAACAAAATCGTCAGGAGGGTCGAGAATTAAACACAACTTACGTCCTCCAATTCAAGGCTTTAAGTTTAGGAATGTTTATAAATATGCCCCGCGACCTGAGAGAGAGAGAGAGAGAGAGAGAGAGTTAGGCTGTGATCCAGTTTCATCAAGCTTCCGGGGACCCAGTGGTTAGCTCATCCATCCCGCAAGTGGAAAGACCCAAGTTCAATTCTCGGACAAGTCTTCGATTTCTAGGGATAAGTTTGGGTTCTCTTATGTCCCTGTCCACTCAGCAGTATATATGGGGACCTGGATTTAAGTTCGACTGTTCCGTGGTGTATTCTAGGGGAAGGGTGTGACTTAGTAGAATGAACCTTGTGTAGTTGAAGGTACCGCAGCACAGCACAGCAAACAGCAACCTATCACACCCCACTTCACTTCACCTCGCCTCACCACACCCCATCCGACCCCACACCCCAGCTCATTCTATCACACTCCATCACACCACACCCCACCCTACCACACCCACCAGCCCTGGGCATCCTCACCGCTGCAATAAACGTCATGACCCAGGTATCTTTACGAGGGGGCTGGGGGGGGGGCTGGGGGGAAGGAGCCTGGGACCTGTTGCTAGGCTTCCACAGGTAATTATTATTTTGACAGAGAAGGGAACACCACGCGAGGCCGGATGAAGCGTGTTGGGGTTTATGGGTACGGTACAGTGTTCTAGACAGAAGTAATGGTGATATAAAGATAGGTAAATAAGCTAACATACAATTTTTTAAACAGTGATTAAATACACAGATAGATTAAGAGATAGACAGGTAAAAAGATACAGATATTTAGATAGACAAATATAGATATTGATATAGATATAGATATAGATATTTAGATAGACAGATTTAGATATTGATAGATACACTGACAGAGACAAATACTGAGATGATAAATAGACTGACAGATTGACAGATACACACCGGCATATACATACCGGTACATACATACAAACATATACGGTACATACATACATACATAGGGTACATACATACATACATACGTACATACGGTAAATACATACATACATACGGTACATACATGCATACATACATAGATGAATGGATGCACAGATAGACAGACAGATATAAGCCAACCCTTTCAACTGTTTCACCCACAGGTATAGGTGTAAAAGAGTGTAGGATGAAGTGTGTGTGTGTGTGTGTGTGTGTGTGTGTGTGTGTGTGTGTGTGTGTGTGTGTGTGTGTGTGTGTGTGTGTGTGTGTGTGTGTGTGTGTGTGTGTGTGTGTTTTATGAACGGAAGAAGGAATCAAAGGCCAGAAGTCCACAATTTTCCGTGCCTATGCTGAGAAAAAATAAATATATAAATAAGAGTACATTTTAGACCATATACCCTTCTCAACAGGGGAGATTCGCAGCGCATTTATACAGATGCTACGGATGGCTAGGTTTATAGACCCGGGGCTCCCTGATAAGACGCTGATAAGAGAAGATAGTCCACTTACGACCAACACCTTCAGCATCCCGGCCACAACTACCGCTGCCTGACAAGATAAGATGAATGGGGTTTAGGTGATTTCGATTCTAAGATGATTTTTACGTGATGCTTAAAGACTGTTCTACTGTATATTGCAAACATCCAAGAGCAGCCAAGTATTTACTATATTCGCTTTAACTTGGCCTAAAATTACCATCCCTCCCTCTTGAATGCGGAGTTATAAGAACAGGCTAACATTAGAATACGATGCTAGTCAGGAATGCTATGGAGAGGGTGGAGTCATAACATTGTCTTTTTGTCAAGGAACTACGTGAAATATGCCGCAAAAGTACAAACACCTGGGCCAAGTTGGAGTAAGGCAAGTACGGTTCTGATCTTGCTGACATCTAACCAAACCCCCATCGTTCCTCACTACAATCTCAGAATATCTCAAGACCACGACAAGTAACCAGAAAAGCCTTTATTTACAACAGCAGTGACTTCAAACATTCAGTAGTTTCCCCTACCAGTGAAATTGTAATAGAATTTGACACGGACATCAATAAACTTTAAGCTAATACGAGAGAAAGCTGTCAACCGGAAAATGGGAAATATGAGCAAGCAAAGGATTCTCGACGCCCAGTAAATAAACATACGACACGGAAAATGGAATATTATACAGTATGGTGGGGAATTCCAGACAAAATTTACCCCTTTTTAATTCAGTGACATATTTTATTATTATATCTCAAGCCGATTTTTGGGAGTTTTTAGACCTGGTGCTGTGAAGGGTCAGGGCTGAAGGTCTCTTGAAAACTGAATAAAATCGTCTGGTTGTGCTGGATGAAAATATATGACATCGAACTGAAGGGGTTAAGGTAAATCATAATAACCAAATTGCACAAAAGTAAACATTAATAGGGAACCGTACAAGAATAAACATTAGTGTCGAGTTGAAACATTGACTGAAAAATCATACACAACCCAAAATGCGGATGTAAACAATGGGAGTTAAATACCAACGAGGAGGCGATTGGAGTGAGATACGAGAAGCTGAATGTTCATAATCCAAACAAACATAAGAGTGATAGAAGCCAAATTCAAAAGCACAAGAAAATAATCGAATGTGATGTTGCAGACTTGCATGAGTTTCCAAAAATTTAACCGGAACAAAAGGCAATTATGTAAAAATCACAAAGGAGCATCAGGTACAGATTCTACGTAAGCACACACACACACACACACACACACACACAAACACACACACACACACTCCTGATCAGATAGCCACGAGTTCCTGTCAGCGTGTCTGTGCATAAAGTCATCCTGCTCACTCACGAGACCCAACACACCCATCGCCAAAAATCACCCTCTGGACCCACACCAAACTTGACACGGTAATCCTCGTTTTGGCTGGAGGGGGGAAGGGGTGGGGGTGCACGAGGAGGCAGCGATATCATCACTATAAGTCCACGTTCATCACTCTGGCACGAAATTTACATCAAGGAATTTTCGCGAGAGGGTAAAGTTCAAGGGTCATCACTTACGAAATTACTCACAGATGGAGGAATATTTGTGAAAGGCTAGAGGGCAAAGCAGACAAATTACAGACGATTACAGACTGAAGGTCCAATTTACTCAAGCGCTATTATGTAACAGAAAAAGCTTTGACTACATATTTGATTACTGATTCGAAATTTAGTGTCATAAAAAAAAAAATAATGGTAACTCACTGGGGAACCATTTATTTTCTATGTCATGCACAATTTTTTTCCTTAACTTCTTGATGGACTCCAAAATGCTGTGGACTGAATGGCCAGGTAACACACACACACACACACACACACACACACACACGAGAGAGAGAGAGAGAGAGAGAGAGAGAGAGAGAGAGAGAGAGAGATACACGACAGAACAGACGGAAAGAGAAGGGAAAGAATAAAGGAGAAAGAAGGCCAAGAAAATGAACATTATATACGTAAATAAAACCGGACTAGTCTACAAAGGATGCTCTTCCCGGCGCCCTAAGACAAAACCTCCCCTCAGAAATTCACCCCATCATTTCTGATATGCAAATCCAATAAATGTTATCGTAAAATATTTGCATCTTGTACAGGCACCGTGCAAAATTAGGAGTCTATAAATTCTGCATTTTTCTCTCCCTCTGTACTGGAGAAAGTGAAGAGATAAGAGATACTATGAGAGAGCAGGGATGGGCGGGGATCCTGGGGGCATATTTATAAAGAATACTGGGTTGGATAAAATCTGAGAGAGCATTGGAGACCGTAACACTTGTCCCTCGGCGATTTAGTTTGTCTAGTACACCATACCATACTCTTGTCCTCGTTATGTATCGGCATCACTAACAACTTTACGTTACAGGATGGATTGTATCTATAAAGGAAAGGCAGAGTAAAGCAAACAGAAGTAAAGCCAGAATGGGCAGTGCAAAGAAAATAAATGGCAGGGTTGAGCAAAGAAAAGTAGGGGAAGAAAAAAATAGTGCAGTGTCAAGAATAAGATAAGAAAGAAGAAGGCCAGAGCAAGTTAAGGCAGGATACAGCAAAGAAAAGGAAAGGAAAAGGCACAGCAGATGAAGAAGAGACACGGTAAACAAAAAAAGAAAGCAGGCAAATAAGACTAGCATTAGAAGGGAACAGGTAAGGTAAACTAGACAAAATTAGTGGCAGAAAGGGTTGGACAAACAGCAAGAAGTTTAGCAAGGACAGGCAGAACACAGCAAGGAAATGCAGTGTAAGAAAAAGACAGGGCAAAAGAACACGAGAGGAAGAATGATTAGGATTAAGGAAGATAAAAGTGGGTATAGCAAAGCATGGACAGCAAGAAAAATGTCAGTTAGAGAAAGAAAATCAAGAAAGACTATGACGAGGTAGGGTGAAGGTAGAGTGGAGCAAAAAATGTGGCGGAGGAAAAAGTACGGAACAGCACAGCAGGGGAAGAAAATGTACAGGCACGGCAAAGTCTAGCACGAGAAAGTAGGGCAAAGCAAAGAAAACTAGGAAAGGCTAGAATTAGACAGGATGACGATAGATTTAACGAAAATGTGGATGATGAAAAACAAGGAAAATATGGCGGAACAAGAAACGGTATGGTCAAGTAAAGGAATGTAGGGCCAAGAAAACAAGAACAAAAAAGCAGAGCCAAGAGAAGTAGAACAAGAAAGTACTGCCGAGAAAATCAGGGCAAGAAAGGCCGAGATGAGGGCAGCGGGAGAGAGACCAGTTTTTCGTGGCCGCGTTTAGCTTGGCCACGGTTCATTTGGTGCTCCGTGGACCGTGGTGGCCTCTCTCATAATCTGATTCACTGGGGGCTCATCCGCGGGGCTCCGAAACACCAACCCCGTGAACTACAGGCCTAGGCAGCGAGTACAGGGGCTGCTTCATAGCCCAGGTCGTTTCCTATCCCCTGAGAGGATGATGGTGAGCTGTAGGAGGAAGACTTCAGCCTGTAGTCTACTGGGTTTACAATGAGGTAAGCCTGAGATTGTCACTACTAATACTCATGGCCAAGGTGTGAGACAATAAACTGTTGTTGTGATCCCTGGCTCATCAGAAACGTGAACCCGGTCTACTGCAGGGTGAGGCTGCCCCTCTCCTACAATCCACCATCCTCCTTTTGAGGGAATAGGGAATTAAGAGACGTTTGCATGACCGGGAAGCTCCACCGCCCGGTTGTATCAGTGCCATCTCGTGCAGGCATCTCTTTCCGGTACCTCTCTCTGCAACAAGTGTTAAATGGGAGATGGAATTATCATGACTTGTTTATGATTTGGAAGAAAAAAAATCAATGTTCTCAGGTCTCCAGTTCTCCCCCCTCCCCTCAAAAAAAAAAAAAAAAAAAAAAAAAAAAAAAAAGTCATGTTTTAACCTTCAATCGCAAAGTATAGTACAAAACCTTAACTTTAGACGGGTCATTTCTGGAACGCCTGTGGTTATTAGGTAAGATCAGCATGCATCCCATATTACAGAAAGCAGTCAGCAACCATACAGGAAGGACAAGCACTCTGCATCACTATGAAGTACCTCAAGAATCATCGTCAGAAATTTGGGCTCTGCATCCCACTATCCAGGTTTAGGCATGCAAATGTAACTTACGACATGGAATCGATCGTAAATATATTTGTGAATCCCATCCATTTTTTTTTTCACTACCTAGGTGAGACAATGAACAGAATTAGAATGCTGTCAAAGAGTGCATATCGCCAACAACACCAATAAAATATAAGATTTGCTGCTGAGTTGCTACACATACAACCACAGTCGTAAAAGCGAGTTTCCAAAAGGCTACATCACTAATCATTACTACATTTTAAAAAATCACTAACCCCAACCCCCCCCCCCCCCCCAAAAAAAAAAAAAAAAAAAAAAAAAATCCTGGATCCGCATCTGGAACCGGATCCGCCTCAAAATCTAATCAACTTATTCATGATCAATGGGCTACACCTCCAGAAAATTTCATCGAAATTCGACAGCATCTTTTTTAGATGTTTTGTGGAGAGACAAACAGACAGACATGGGTGCCGTTAAATATGCGCTCATCTCCGTGCTGGAAAGAGGCACACCTGTGCATTTTGGCTTAAGTCACTGTTCATGATGGTATGACGGACTATAATTTTTTTTCGAGTTGCAAATAAAGGTATGTTAATTAAGCAGCCACACGCACCTTAAACATGCAACTGCTCCCTGGCTAAGAGCTCCAGGTGAGGTAACAGAAGGTGGATCAAGCCTCTTCCTCTGGCCATATCATCACCACCACTTGAGATAATAATAATAATCATAATAATGTATATAAAAGACTGCTTGTGTCTGCTCTTCATCTCCACTCATACAGTTACTGAACACTCTACAATCATACGAGACTACTAACGCCTTCCTGCTTTCCTATCCTTGTCTCTGATAGGTAGAATAGTTACGTTAATCATAACCCATCCTGCAACAAACAGCCTCAAAAGGACCAATAAGGCTGTTACTGTTTGCTTTCTTTTGTACTTCTTTGTTCATTTTAAAAGAGTGATGTCTTTTTTGCTGTTCATCTTTCCTTCCTCCAGACGATTTTGTTCAACCTTGAGAGGATCTGAAGCTGTGAAAGGATTAAGGGAGGCTTCATCAAACCCCTGCAGTTCAAAATCTCTCCACAGCTGAATAAAATCGTATGGAAAATACCAAATCGGCGTGAATGGGGAACGAGCAAATACGAAAAACCAATCGATCTGTGATGAGAGTTACGTGTGATGGAGACTCGTTTATCGTAAGTATTGGCTGGGTTTTGTTATGAATAGGTAGGCCAGGTGAGGCACAGGTATCTAATATCGGACCAATTATGATAACCGAACATGGGGGGGCAGAAGTAATTTAGTTCAAAGGAGGAGGAGGAGAGGAGGAATGAGGAGGGAGGGATGGGATGAAGGAGGAGGAGGAGGAGGAGGAGGAGGGGGATAAGAAAGAGAAGGGAAGAAAAGAATGGAGGAGGAGAAAGAGGAGGAGGACGGGTGAAGAAAGGAAAGGTAGGGAAGATGAGGAAAGGGAAGGCAGAAAATAACTTGGGGGAGAAAAGAAGAAAAAGGAATAAAAAGAAACGGTGAAGGAGAGAAGGGAGGGGAGAGAAGAAAGTGGGAGAGATGAGAGGGAAGGTGGAGAAGATTTACATAAGCAAAAATAGAGTCTGATGGAGAGGAGACAACGGGAGAGAGGGAGAGAGTGAGAATGAGATATGGTGAGAGGGGAGGAACTTCAAAAAATATACCAATATATATAGCCGTATTTACAGGTAAAGAAGAGGAGACGGAGTGGGAGGAGAAATGGGAGTGATGAAGGTAGGAGAAAGGAGGGAAGGGAGAGAGGATGAAACGAAGAAAGGGGGAAGGGGGAGAGAGAGAGAGAGAGAGAGAGAGAGAGAGAGAGAGAGGGGGGGGGAGAAGGGGGAGTGAGAGGGAGCAAGGGGGAAGTGAGAAGGAGGGAGAATGGGGCAAGGGGGGTGTGAGACATGGAGAAAGGAGGGATGGGGGCAGAGTCAGAAAGGGAGAAGGGGAAGGGGACGACTGAAGGAGAATGGGGACAAGGAATGTAATGAGGAGGGGAGAGGAGGACGAGTAAGTGATGTACAATAATTCAACTCATATGCAGAGGCGATGGGATGGGTGATGGTGAGTAAAGTGTACAGAAGTCTTTAATACACACACACACACACACACACACACACACACACACACACACACACACACAGAATAAGTCACCTGCTGGAAGGGGTTAAGGCAGGATCCTATGTAATTAAGCCCAGTGTTTACCTGATACCAACACCTTTCTCCTGAGCAACGGGGGGCCACCAACACCTGCCGATACATCAAACGGCCGGGAAGAAAAGGATAATTACAGTAGACGTGATAGGAGAAGGAGGGGTAGACTGGGGGAGACGATGGGGAGAGAGTTAAGGAGTCGCTGGGTAGGGAGGCAAGATTAGGGGAGGGAGGGTAGCAAATAAGGGGAGAGGAAGGGGGAGACTGAGGATGAAAATGAGTAGAGGGGAGGGGGTTAAGAGTCGATGAGGGTGAGGTAAACTGATAAAGGGGCCACAGGGAGGAAATAAAGATAATAAAGGAAACATGGAAGGAGTAAAGAAACGGTAAAGGGCCAGAAGAGGAAATAAGGAGGATGAGCAGGTTACGGGGGAAAATAAAGATGATACAGGGAACACTGGATGGAGATAAGAGGTTACAGAGGGAAATAAAGAAAATAAAGGAGTTGGAGAAGGAAATAAAGGGAGTTTAAGGGGCTACAGAGGAGTGGGTTAAGGGGCAACTGGGAAAGGGTTAAGGTCACACTCATGTTAAGATAAGGAACAGAGGAAAGGGAGAGAAAAAGGTGGGTTACTGTAGAGGAAGGGGTAACGATGATGTGAAGGAAGAGGATTGGGATATGGAGAGGACGTGAAGGTGGCGAGAGATATAGACCACTGCGAGAGAACAGGGGGAAGAGAAGAGAGGTGAGGGAAGGAAGGGATGTACGAGAGGAAAAGGGAAGAGAAAGAGACAGAATAAGTGACTGGAAAAGAAAAGTACAGGATAGAAACAGATAAATAGTTGGGGATGATGAAAGTGTAAAGAGAAGAAGAGAAAGGACGACGACGACGACAGATGTGAGGCTAGTGGGGGGTGAGGTGAGAGGTGAAGCAATCAAGGTGAGGGAGGAGGAGGTGGGTCCCGTCTCTCAAGCACCTGTTACCCCCACCCAAGGCCCACAGAATATACCCCCACCTTCATCTCCCCGAGGCTAGGTCAGCACTTCAGCACACACTTGTTCTTTGTTCTGACTCACACTTGATTCACGGGTACAGTAATTTTGACACGCTTTTTGTCTTTTTCTTTTCCTTCCTTTTTTGTTTCAGAAAATATGAAGCGCTTACATAATATTATCAAAAGTCTGTTAGGCTCTAAACATCGAGTCAACAGAATTCGAAAGTTGTCATTCATTGTCTCCATAAGTAAATTTGTGATCTGGAACAGTATTTTTGTCTGCAACTGTACGTGGGAGTAGTAAGTAAGCGTCGGCAACTATTCCTTAATAAACTCTTAGAGAAAACTTGTTTAATTTTTAGCAGTAAACCAATGAACGTTTTGCACAAGTTTAACTGCAACATTAGCAGTGTAACACCATTACTTGGATGGCACGGAGGATATTAGTGCTGCTGCTGCTAATGATGATGATGATGGTAATGATGATGTGGAGTAAATATGATTAAATACGTTCCTCCTCACCCAGTAACCAACCTGAACAACTCTCATATCAGTGCATGGCAAGAGGTGGCACAACAGCCGCGTGTAAAATATATATAATCCGACACGAGTATATCATGTCTGAGTTGAACGGGTCATTGTTGTCACGTTACCTAACAAGCAGCTGTGATGATGACCAGGCCAGCCCACAGGTTACATAAGCGTACCTGCGTCTCATCAGGCCTGGCCGCGCCTCAAGGGTCGTGCCACCAACCCAAAGTGGAGCCATCTACAATGAACCTTTGAGACGAGGCGGTGGAGGAGACGTAAGACAGTCTGCGATTACACCAGGGTCGGAAAGTGACATGACCTAGGAATTCTGTCATATGTTACGGGTCTGGTAATGAAGTACTTTAATGATGAATTCGCTCTCAAACTCATCATGGTATTGGTTTCTCTCTCTCTCTCTCTCTCACACACACACACACACACACACACACACACACACACACACACACACAGACTCACATGTCCATGCACTCGTGCTGTACAGACCATGAGTTGCAAACACACCACCACCCACCACACCCCTGTTCCACCCCTTCCCATATTCCTACCCCGGCCCTCTTCCTCCTCCCACCCCTCTTCCTCCCCTCATTAGCGATCTCCCTCAAATGCCACTGGGCCCTCTCCCCTCTCACCCCAACTCACCCAACCTGCCCCTACCGTTTATCCCTCTCCTCTCTCCCAACCCCTAACCCCCCTCTCCATCTCCTCCCTCAGCCCAACTCCCCCATCCCACCCTTATCACCTCTCCTCCTTCTCTCCCTTCCCCTCCCTCCCTTACCTTTACCTCCCCCTCCTTCAGTCCTCCATCTTCATCATCCTCTGTGGCCTGTGTCCCCTTGATGCACGGCCATACAGTTCTGCTCCATCTATCTGAGCCACGTCTACTCCATCTATATATTTTTCCATCCCTCTATTGACACGCAACTTTCTTACCCTTTTTAAAATCAAGGTTCGCTTCCTTTCCCGTCCCCACTCAAAGCAGCGCCTCCCCTCCACCCCGCCCATCCCTCTTCATCCCACCAGGCGAGTGTAAATATAAAACTTCTTGGAGAATAACTTGATGTGTCCTGCTAACTTTATGCCTCTCCAACACCCAAAATAAATGTAACTGTATAAAAATTCTAAAAATATACCTTGATGTGGCTTTTCAATTTCATGTATCTTTCTCTTCCACCAAATTAATGCAAATATAAATCCTCTACAAGACTGAATTAATATAGCTTCCTAACTTCATGCCTCTGCAGCACGTAGGAAAAAAAAAGTGAAAGAATATAAACAATGCATGACTGAGAGGAAGAAGATGTTAAGAAGGATGAAGACAGAAAGGAGAACATGGCAACCGACTTGAGGAGGAGGTGGAGGAAAGAGAAAGAAGGGAATAAGAAGGAAAATAAGGAATAAGACGAGTATTGGAAGAATAAAGTATGGCAAGACGTGAAGGGAGGAGGAAGACGACAATGGGGAGGGAGGGAGAGAGAGAGAGAGAGAGAGAGAGAGAGAGAGAGAGAGAGAGAGAGAGAGAGATGCAAAAGGAAAGACAGAAGGAGAAAGAGAAGCCAAGAAGATAAACGGAGAGAGAAAACGAAGTCAAGGGGGAGGGAAGGAAGGAAGGAAGGAGGGAGAAAGAGAGGCCAAGACGGTAGGAGGAGAGAGAGAGAGGTCGGGAGGGAAGGAGAGGAGGAAGAGAGGCCACGAGCAAAGAAGGAGGGAGAAAGGGAGGAAAGGAAGACGCAAGACTTAAGAAAGAGAGAGAGGAGAGAAGACGCAAGATGGAAGAAAGAAGGAGAAAGAGAGAGTTCTGGCAAAGCAAGGAAGGGACAACATAAGCAAGGTTGTGCAGGTTAGGGGAGCAGGCAGCGTGATGTGCTGGAGGGGGGGGAGGAGGAGGGGAGGTAAAGAAGGAAGAGAGCAGAGGGAAGAGAGAGAGGGAGAGAGGCACACACAAGGGTCCAAACTAAAGGTGATAGCTGTACCCTTCCACGCACGCACACACACACACACACACACACACACACACACACACACACACACACACACACACACACACACACACACACACACACACACACACACATTACATAAAGAAGAATTACAATGACGTGCCTTCGTAATACCCCTCTCTCGGCGATTCATTCAAGCTCATTCCATTCCACTACTCTCCTGTATTTTACTGATATTATAATGATACAAATAACATATTAGAGAAAATTAACACTTAAATAATAAGATTACAAGAGGTCATCGTTCTGAAAAGGTTGTGTGACGGATATTAACCCTCTCTATGACCCACTCTCAGCTGAACAAAATCGTCTGGGGTTAAATGGAAGAAAATAGTAGGGTTGTTCCGACGACTGGAAGGGTAAAGGTATAACAGGCAATAATAAATCGCTAAGGAAGAGGTGTTACGGAGACTCTCACGCCCTCATACCACTTCCTCTGCGAAGAACGGAAAAGACAAACAAATAAACAAAGATGAAAGGCCGTGAAAGACCCCAGCAGGACCCTCCCCCCCTCCCGCCCTATGTACAGGCGGAGACAAAAGTTTGCCTAATATTTCACTTCCTCTCGCTTTCCTCACGTGGTTAGTATTCCAAGGCTGAGGGAGGCTTGGTATGTTCCCCTGCCCGTAAATGACTCTCTCTGATACGATGCGTTAGTGTGGAGAGCGACAGATATGCTCAAAATGTGAATTACATATGGAGCAGGCGACGAGCTTTTGTGTCACACCAGCAAACACCACATCGCGACGCCACCGACCAACCCACTGACACACCACACGCAGGCGCCACAAGGGACCCCCCCCCAAAAAAAAAAAAAAAAAATGTAGGTCAAGGTACAGTAGGTTAACAATATTTGACCTGATGGGAAGGGAAAAAGAGGGGGATGTGAAGAGGGATATGAAAGTTACAGAGAGAGAGAGAGAGAGAGAGAGAGAGGAGGGGGAGGATGTGCCAGCTAAGAAGAAGTAACAGAATTTAAAAAAAACTCAACAACACAGGCAATGAAGAGAAAGGGAGGAAGGCAAAGGGAGAGAAGGTAAAGCTGAGGTAAAGGGTCAGGCATGTAAAGTTTGGGATAAAGGCTGAAATAATAATGATACATGCTCCCTTTTGCCTCTGAGATATGTGGTATGTGTCACTCCCTCATATGACGACTCGGATACAGGTTGAGGAAAATGGAGATACAGATGGACAGGATACAGACTGAGACTGAAGATACATGCTCCCTTTTGCCTGTGAGGAATGTGTTACGTGTCAGTGCCTCCCCCACCTGCAGGACTTTGACATGCCGAGGCTAATGTAACCCCCTATTTTTAGCAGCGTCCAGGTATGTTCTGATTCCCGACCCAGCTGGCAGAAGGGGAAGGGAGGAGGGCCTTGCAACTCTCCCATGCATCGGGATATTGCAGTGGTGGTCTTTACCCTGCTAGTGAGGTACGCCTTCACGTGGTGGCACCGATTTGACTGGGCGGTGGACCTGCCTGGGTATACGAACGTCCCTCACCCCCCTCCTTATTCCCCAAAAGGAGGATGGTGGACTATAAAAGAAGAGAAATTTCGGTACGCAGTTCACCGGGTTTACGTTCAAATAAGCCTACACCACTACCACCACTGCTACTACTATTAACACTACTGTTACTACTACTACCACTACTACTAGCTACTACTACTATTACTACTACTACTACCACCCTAGGCATCCTGGTTTGGAGGATTCTGATCAAGTAATGCCATCAAGGGAAGTAGGCTGGTCAACTACACTTAAATGTCCCGAACTACTATAGCCTAGCCTCGGGGCCCTATACTTCAAAGGGGAAAAATGGAACTGCTTGTTACCTAGATTCAACAGCATTACGGGGATTACAGCAAGGGATTACATAAATTACAAACCCAAAGTAAGCACCACCAATGAGTTCACATAAATCCTCTCACCTCATTATCATAACTTTAAGTAGAATGCAGTTGACGTATTTATCATATTTTCAGCAAGTATATCTCAGAGAAGAATACGTATATATGGTGTTTGTACCGTGTATATCCAAGAGAAGTAATACGGTTATATATTATTAGTATGTATATCTCAAAGAACTAATACAATGGCATGATATTTTTACGTTGTATATTTCAGAAAGGGAATAGGCTTATATGATACTATCAATAAATCAGAAAACGTTATATCTACGAAGCAAAACGTTTATATCTTTATTATGAATATCTCAGAAAATTAAGGCGCTGATAGGATAAGATTTTGTATGTAAGTTAGAGATAAGTAAACCCAAACAAGATAAAGATATTACAAGGCCTGTCTCCCTAACACCTTTTCCTAAGCGACTGATTTTGCATATTACACCTTACTGCTCTCCGTGCACCATAAATCATTCATCACCTTACTGTCCCCTCCGCGTCACATAAATCATTCTAATGTCTCCTTATTCAGCACAGATAACGTGTCAAAGGATATTAATTAGCCATATCCAAAAATAAATCGCTAGGGAAGAGGTGCCAGGGAGCCTCCTAAGCTGACGAAAATACGAACCCAAGTCAAACTTTTGGTGTGTGTTGCGGATATTTAGCCTCACTGGTTGTTTCGTCGCTTTTTGGCCTGACCTCTGACCCCCAGTCACTTATTCCTGTCCCTCTTCTATCTTTCATCCGTACACGATTTTCACCTTCCTGTTAAAATTCTGACTCTACACCGTTTGGCATTTCACGGGTTGATGTAAATAGACGTGCCTAGCTATTGAGAATCAGAATATATTTACTTGCTGGATATTGAGTGCTCAGTAGTGTGGTTGTGAGTGAATGCGTTTGAAGAAGAGGAAAATAAAATGCTAAGTTTGCTATCGTTGTGAATGGGGTAAAGGTTCAGCTTCATCATACAGTCTTTCCTCCCTCCCTCCCTCCCTCCCTCTCTCTCTCTCTCTCTCTCTCTCTCACCTTTTCACCCCTTGCTCACCTGGCCCCACATCTTAATTTATCCTCACCTTCCCCTCACCCCACCTGACCTCCCTCACCCTCACCTATTACTTCATACCACATTCCTTAGCATCTATTTCCAGTCTCTTTAATCCCAGAGTTATCCTTATCATTTCAGCTGCTTCCAGACGATTTCGCTCAGCTTACGAAAGATCAGTTCTCATTTTATTTCGTCCCACATCATGTCACGTATAACTCCACCCATCGTTCACTCTTCTTTCTTTCCTTCTTTCTTTTTTGCGTAAATTTTCGTCGCCTTAACTTTACGGCATTTCTCACATCGCTCAAGGTATTGATTAAACCGTCCCAGGTAAATAAAATCGTCTGGGTTTACCTGGCAAGTTCCGTACTCTTGTCGGGTAAGGAGGCTCCCAAACACCTCTTCCTTACCGATTTATTTTTAGACACGGCTGGCTAATACACCTCTGTACGTTGTTTATGCAGAGTACGGTGATACTAGTAAATTTAAGCCAACGCAGAAGATGACGGCAAGGTGTAATACAGCAAAAATAAATCACTTAGGAAGAGGTGTTTGGGACGAGAATACGGGACCAATGGCTATCCCGACCGTGAGAGGGTTAAATGGTGAAAATATTAACACTCAGGCTCCTATGCCTTCCTCTCAGCTGAATAAAATCGTCTGGAGTCAGCTGTTACACCGAAGCTAAGATTCTATACCCCCTTTACTGTAACTTGGCCCAGATCGTCGACCTTTTGAGACTAATATCACCAAGAATATTATTATTTTTTTGTTAATACTGTTTTTCCTCCCTCTGTTGAATAAAAAAAAAAACAGAGTAAAGATACTGGAGAGAATTGGAGAAAGTATATAATTTCCATGCATATCTACACGGAAAGGTAAAAGATAAAAACACTGATGAAAGGAACAAA